>NW_025534371.1:130000-215082 GCF_020615455.1 Coregonus clupeaformis | reverse complement strand
GCACATTTAAAGGTGTCCTATCAATAAGGGTATTTGCTGTACCTATGTTATGTCGGAAAAAGTAAGTTATCAATTCCTTTGTCCTAGTTAAAAATAAATTATCATCCAATAGGCTTTTTGATTACATTTCCTAATATCCTCGCTTCATGGGAAATTCAGTAAGCAGTAATGTATATGCCAATTATATGATGGTCCGACCAGCATTCTGTCCCCTATCAACACAATTTTTTAAAACTTTTTGGTGCCAACGAATGAGATAAGAAAGTAATTAAGACGACTAGCTTGATTGAGTCGCCAGCCATGTATATCTCACTAGATCAGGATATCTAAGCCTCCATATATCTACTAGTTCTAATGTATCCATGACATTCCACGATTTCCTTAAGAGCATGTGGGTGATTGTTTGGTGTGATTTCCTTTACGGTCCATTGAGCTATTTGAAACAGTATTATAATCTCAACCATAATAATATTGTCTTAAATTGCTTGCAGGGTTGATAATTTGTTATATACAGTGGGGAGAACAAGTTATTTGATACACTGCCCGATTTTGCAGGTTTTCCTACTTACAAAGCATGTAGGGGTCTGTCATTTTTTATCATGTAGGCACACTTCAACTGTGAGAGACGGAATCTACAACAAAAACCTAAGAAAATCACATTGCTATGATTTTTAAGTAATTAATTTGCATTTATTGCATGACATAAGTATTTGATACATCAGAAAAGCAGAACTTAATATTTGGTAAAGAAACCTTTGTTTGCAATTACAGAGATCATCGTTTCCAGGTCTTGGCCAGGTTTGCACACACTGCAGCAGGGATTTCTGGCCCACTCCTCCATACAGACCTTCTCCAGATCATTCAGGTTTCGGGGGGCTGTCGGCTGGAGCAATACAGACTTTCAGCTCCCTCCAAAGATTTTCCATTGGGTTCAGGTCTGGAGACTGGCTAGGCCACTCCAGGACCTTGAGATGCCTCTTACGGAGCCACTCCTTAGCTGCCCTGGCTGTGTGTTTGGGTCGTTGTCATGCTGGAAGACCCAACCCTTACGACTCCATCTTCAATGCTCTTACTTGAAGGAGGTTGTTGGCAAGATCTCGCGATACATGGCCCCATCCATCCTCCCCTCAATATGGTGCAGTCGTCCTGTCCCCCTTTGCAGAAAAAAGCATCCCCAAAGAATGATGTTTCCACCTCCATGCTTCCACGGTTTGGATGGTGTTCTTGGGTTGTACTCATCTTTCTTCATCCTCCAAACAAGGCAGTGAGTTTAGACCTAAAAGCTCTATTTTTTACCTCATCAGACCACATGACCTTCTCCCATTCTTCCTCTGAATAATCCAGATGGTCATTAGCAAACTTCAGACGGGCCTGGACATGCGCTGGCTTGAGCAGGGGGACCTTGCGTGCGCTGCAGGATTTTAATCTATGACGGCGTAGTGTGTTACTAATGGTTTTCTTTGAGACTGTAATCCCAGCTCTCTTCAGGTCAATGACCAGGTCCTGCCGTGTAGTTCTGGGCTGATATTGCAGATAGATTGTTACTTCCATCAATGTAATTGTCTGCATCACTTCCAATCCCCCATGTTTTTTATACATATATACATACATACATACACATATACATACATACACTACATACACATACACATACACATACACATACACATACATACACATACATATCCTTTAAAAATATATATATATTCCCCTTTATTACTTTCCAACCCCGCCACCCTTTCCCCACTTGGAGTCAACTACTGAACAACAACGCCTAGGCCTCTACTTCCAGCCCATATCTACTATCTATATTTTATGAACACAGTCAATTTTACAGTAATTACATTTTGTTTGTTCTTTCTCCTGAATTTCTTCTACTCTCAACCTCTCTGATCATTTTCATGATGTCCATCCGGTTTGCTTCTATATGCCATATCTTTCTAACTGTGCTCCTTCACAAAAGCTCCCAACCTACAACCCATACATATATTATGGACACAGCGTGCCTACATTATTAGTTATCTTGTTATTGTTTGTTGTTAGTTGTTTATTAGTCCCATCCTTCAAATTCCATTCAACACCTCCCATCTATCTTCTTTAACACCATCCATATAGGGATTTCTATTTGCCATATATATTTCAACTGTACTGTGATGTCTTACAAAAAGTTCTGAACCTTTCTTTTTCACATTGTTTCTACAGATTGTGAATTGAAAGATATATTTTTTGCTAATAGTATTATTATGTTATTGATCGATTGACTATGACTTTTCAGATCACCCAGTAGTGCTATCTGCAGGGTTAGCTCCAGGTAAATATTGGAATCCTTTAGCCATTCCTGGACCTGTGTCCAAAAACAAGCTACAAATGGACAGTACCAAAACAAATGATCTAATGATTCTTTCTCTTTGCAGCAAAATATGCAGAGCTGGGAAGATTGTATCCCCCATATAAAAAACATTCAATTGGTAGCAAGAATTTTATATAATAATTTAAATTGAAAGATTCTAAGTTTTGAATCCAGTGTCATTTTGCGTATCAGTTCATAAACACTATGCCATGGGATCGGTACGTCAAAGATCTCTTCCCAACTATTTTGCAATCTATATATGGGACGGCTGTCAATCCTTTGGTCCTTAAATGAAACTGATATACCTTTATATTTATCACAGTTTTCCATAACCAATTATGTTCTTTAATGCAAGGCCGACAGACAAGTTCCTTACTTTCTCCTCCTTCCATTTCATCTTCCATTTTTGCGGTAAGGCTGCAATTATTTGGTTGTAATTTTGGGTAGAGCAGACATTTGCATATGTTTTTGTTAGCTGCATGTGCGACATAACTCCACCAGTCCTACCGATGATATCATTTACAAAGATTCTACCTTTTTTTTTTTTATCAAAAAAATAACTCATACTTATACTTGTACTTAGTCAATTGAAAATGTGCTTAAAGTTTTGAAAAAACAACCTTTTTGATGATATGTTTTGAGTTTTGTACTAAGAGTTGTGAAACGTTACAACATATGTATGAAAATTGTACCAAAGCAAAAACAATGTGTGTGAGTTTGAGTGTGAAGTAGTTTGCTGTGTTGGATGCATTTGCTCAGTAGTATAACATGACGTCGTGGAATGAGTTTAGCTGAAACTTGCAGCATTCTGTAACTGCAGCTTCTGAATTAACTTTAACACTTTGGCTTGGAGGACATCTGTGGTTATGAGCTGTACATGACCAGGGTTCATTTCCTGTATAGAAAGGGGATAAAGGGGCCTCCCGATTGGCACAGCGGTAAAAGGCACTGCACCGCAGTGTTGAGGTGTCACTACTGCCTGGGGTTTTATCCCAGGCTGTGTCACAGCCAGCCATGAGCGGGAGTCCCATAGGGCGGTGCTCAATTGACCCAGCGTCGTCTGGGTTAGGGCAGGGTTTGGCCCGGGGGCTTTCCTTGGCTCATCGCGCTCTAGCGACTCCTTGTGGTGGGACTGGCGCCTGCAAGCTGACCTCAGTCGTCAGTTGAATGGTGTTTCCTCCGACATATTGGTGCGGCTGGCTTCCGGATTAAGCGAGCAGGTGTTATGAAGCAGCGCGGCATGGCAGGTCATGTTTCGTAGGATGCATGATTCGACCTCTGGTCGGGTAAAATTATTACTAAAATCTTTAAAAGAAGTGGGAGAGAGACAGAGAGCGTTCTTGTTGAACGTAAAACCACATCAGACTGGGTTGTGGTCCGGAGGACCCTGAACCCTGACCTGGTTTAAAGTGAGAGTTTGTGGAGGTCTTGGTCTAGTACCCATCACTACATCTCTGTAGCAGATGACCCCTCAAATCTATCAATGTCTAGCACATTGAGAACATTTATCATATAGTTTCTTATATACTGAAATATTGAATTTGCCAATGTGGTGTATTTCGCCCAATTATCGAATATTTGTAATCATTAGCAGTCTATTTTTCAGTAGAGGGTAACAGGATAGTAGTGACTTTTGGTCCCAAAACCCTTAGAGAAAGCTGAAATATATTTTAGTGACTATGATTTTGGGGTTAAACTAGTCTATATAATGCAATAGTTGCTATCTGCCACTGAGGGGGCCATGTACACACAAACAGAAACAGGAAGAGAGTTACAGACAGTGAAGTCTATTAACATTAGGAAGTAGAGTCATTCTGGCTGGTACCTTGGTACTTGACAAACATTTGTGCTTAGGTACCATATAATATACCAGGCAGACTGAAACCTTCACATGGCTCTTCATCTCTCCCTCCTCCTCCTCCTCCTCCTCTTCCTCATCCTCTACAGAGTATCAGCAGGTATGTGTAACATGTTTCTATAAAGGGCTGAAGTCCAGTGGGTCAATTCACTGTAAACACGGTGTAATAAATCTCAATCATTAACAAGCTGTTTTATAGTATATAAGCAATGGGATTTTTATTCTGCAGTGCAGATTATGTTGAATTCCAACCTAAATGTGTTTTGTGTTGATGTGTCCACAGTGAGGTATGTGTCTGTGCAGGCCGGAGGCTCCATCACCATCCCATGTCACTATGATCAGTATTACATAAATCATGTGAAATACTGGTGTAAAGGGTATGACTGGATTAGTTGCTCCACTCTAGTACGCAGTGACCATCCTAAGAGCAGTGGTAATGCCTCAATCTCTGATGACATCAACCAGAGAGTCTTCACTGTGACCATGACTGATCTGGAGCCAGAGGACTCTAAGACTTACAGGTGTGTTGTGGAGATCAATGGAAGACCAGATATCATGATACAACGGTTCTACCTATCTGTCACTCCAGGTAAGATCCCTGCAACTCTTACAATTCAGTAAAGTAGAATAGGTAGTTCTCAGTAATGATGAGACAATCAGATATAGCCTGCTTCCACAAACTAAATGACTGGTGTTCTCATTTCATTTCCTGGTAACTGGTTCCTTGTCTGGTAACTGGTATCACCATTAGTGTTCAAGTTGACCTGAAGAATACTTTATGTTCTATATATGTCGATTGTGGTGTAAACTTTGTTTAAACTCCGCTGTCTGTATTCTGTCTCTCAATGTTGTCTATCACAAGCAGCACCATATCACCAAGTAACACTATTTGTAAATGTACTTGGCGAAAAAAGGTCATACTGATTCTATCAATTGATGATTTTAATGAGGATATTTTGGAAGTAAAAATACTTACTAGAAATAAAGTTCTGCTGCTGAGTTCTTTCTTTGGTGTCTGTACCTCTGTGTTCAGGTACTCCAGAACTCTATGTGGACCAACAGGAAGTGACTGGAGTTGAAGGAGGAGTGTCACTGTCCGTTGTTACTATAGTAACTCTGGAGATATAAAGTGGTGCAGGATGCGTGGTGATTGTGTGTCGTATTCTGGGACTTTACATGGAACAGTGACATTAAAGGATATAAGTTTGGCCAACAACAGAACAGTCTTAACAGTGACTATGATTGGACTGAAGATGGAGAACACTGACTGGTATTGGTGTGAAGTGGGAGAACTAGAGATGCCTGTTCACATCACTGTCAGTCAACATACTGCAACACAAATCATCACTGCTATCAGTAAGTACATTCTGTTTGGGTCACAAAAATAGTTTAATATCCATAGTTACTTCACATCAAAATTATGTAACTTTTTTACATTAGTATCACAATGAAAATATGTATTTATTCCATGATTTACTTCTTGACATAGATGATATTCAGTGAAAATCTGCTACTGTTTTCATAATCCTTGACAGCAGATTCACTTTGTTTCATCGTCTGAAACAAATTGGAATATTGACTATGAATGTGATGTTGCTATACAACCTGACTATTTGGTATACCAGTAATTTCATTAATGGCATTGTTGTTTTACCTCACAGCAAACCAAGCTGAGGGGAACATGGAGGAAGTCCACCAGAGGTTATTATCACTCATTCAGCTGTATTATCCCACATATTATGGCAATTGTTTGATAATATGAACACAAAGAAACAGTACAATTCCATCATACACTACAACAGTTAAAGCTAACCAAACTCCCTTCCTAAATGCATATAGAGACTGTTAGCACTTCCTCTTGGTTGGAACATTTCTTTGGAGAAGTAGCAGCAATTTTTGTGTTATTCTCACCATTTGCAAGGACAAGTTGCACACTTTAAAAAAACAACGTTATTTGTATAGTAATTATCTCAATAATAATAATGTAAACTTCCACACATGTGAATAGCTAAATAATTGTTCCATTTATCACAACAGTGTAAACAACAAGTTATTACTTTTTCACAAATGATCAATTTATAATGATCTATTTTAATTGTGTTTTTGATTCAAGTTCTTCTATGTAATCCATCAGGTCCATAGATGTGAAAGTCCTACTGATTCCTTGGGGCATGTTGGTGGTGGTGACAGCTGGTATCCTAGTCACATGGAAGATGTGGACAAAGCATAGTAAGTAGTCATTTTATGTGAATATAAAAAAGGAGAATAGTTAAGAAAAATACCAAATGTGTTGACATTGTGACCAACAGTATATTGCTTAACTGTTATTGATCTTGAATGGCAAAAAGTATTTGGAGGAATTGTCTATAAGAAATCTATTCAGAGGTATTATTGTACTATAACAAACTCAGAAGTAATTGACATCTCCCTCTTTATTCCAGAGGACAATAAGGCCAAGGACCAGACAACTAACAACTCAGTGGTAGGATACACTTATTTTATTATATTCTATTATTTTCAACCATCTGCTTTTCTGTTCATGATTTGGGATCATCTACCATTTTACTCTAGTGTTACCTCTTCAGTTGGTTATCAATGAGTTGACATAAAAGGTCCCATATTCTGAACCCAAGGTCTTATAACACTCAAGACGTTGAAAAATGATGTTTAAAAGACAGAGAACAGAAAGCTGTCAGTTCACTAAATATATATGTGACTGCATCCTATCATGGAAACAAACTGTGGTTTAGCTGGTAAATAGACAAGTCCTGTATCTCTTTGCTATTTATTTCTTTGCAGTCTGCTGACCCTGAGCCGGACATTTCATACAGCACAGTGAGCCAAACCAGAGAAACAGCACAGCAGGTACAAACTGAATAAACCTGGTTTTGGGCTGTGGAGATCTTGGACTAGTACCAATCACTCCATCTCTGCATGGAGCTAAGGTTCTCTCTCTCTTTCTCTCTCCTCCATTTCTGCAATGTGAGCTTGGGCTCTCTCTCTCTCTCTCTCTCTCTCTCTCTCTCTCTCTCTCTCTCTCTCTCTCTCTCTCTCTCTCTCTCTCTCTCGCTCGCTCGCTCGCTCTCAATTCAATTCAATTTTTCAATTTAAGGGCTTTATTGGCATGGGAAACGTATGTTAATATGGCCAAAGCAAGTGAAGTAGATAGTAATCAAAGTGAAATAAACAATAAATATTAACAGTAAACATTACACTCAGAAGTTTCAAAAGAATAAAGACATTTCAAATGTCATATTATGTATATATACAGTGTTGTAACAATGTGCAAATAGTTAAAGTACAAATGGGAAAATAAATAAACATAAATATGGGTTGTATTTACAATGGTGTTTGTTCTTCACTGGTTGCCCTTTTCATGTGGCAACAGGTCACAAATCTTGCAGCTGTGATGGCACACTGTGGTTTTTCACCCAGTAGATATGGGAGTTTATAAAAATTTGGTTTGTTTTCAAATTCTTTGTGGATCGCTGTCACGATCGTCAAAAGGAGGAGACCAAAGCGCAGCGTGTTGAGCGAACATCGTAGACTTTATTATAAAGAAACCACGATCAAAACAACAAACCAAATATGACGAAAGTGAAGTTCAATACTGATAATGACTAACAGCAACAAGGAAACAAAAACCCACAAAACCAAGGTGAAACCACACAGTATAAATATGGCTCCCAATCAGAGATAACGAGCCGACAGCTGACACTCGTTACCTCCGATTGGGAGTCATATGACTAAATCAACATCAAAACCAAACATAGAAATGAAACAACTAGATCCCACATAGAACTACACCCAAATGAAAATGACAACCCTGGCTCACTACTAAGAGTCCCGGAGCCAGAACGTCACAGTACCCCCTAAAGGCGCGGACTGCGACCACGCCTCACAACCCCACAATAGGGGAGGGCTGGGTGGGTGTTGCTCCCCGGAGGCGGTTCCGGCTCGGGCTTGATCACCACCCCACTATAGTTACTACCCGCTTTCTTAACCTCCTCCCAATGACCACCCTCCACTTAAACCCACCTGGATTAAGGGGCAGCACCGGACTAAGAGGCAGCACCAGGCTGAGGGACAGCACCGGACTAAGGGGCAGCACTGGACTAAGGGGGCAGCACTGGACTAAGGGGCAGCACCTGACTAAATGGCGGATCCTGGCTGGCTGGCTCTGGCGGATCCTGGCTGGACGGCTCTGGCGGATCCTGGCTGGACGGCTCTGGCGGATCCTGGCTGGGCGGCTCATGGCTGGCTGACGGATCTGGCTGCTCATGGCTGGCTGACGGATCTGGCTGCTCGCGGCTGGCTGACGGATCTGGCTGCTCATGGCTGGCGGAAGGCTCTGGCTGATCCCCGTCTGGCGGAAGGCTCTGGCTGCTCCTGGCTGGCGGAAGGCTCTGGCTGATCCGGTCTGACGGAAGGCTCTGGCTGATCCTGTCTGGCGGAAGGCTCTGGCTGATCCTGTCTGGCGGAAGGCTCTGGCTGATCCTGTCTGGCGGAAGGCTCTGGCTGATCCTGTCTGGCGGAGAGCTTTAGCGGCTCCGGTCTGGCGGACGGCTCTGAAGGCTCATGGCAGACGGGCGGCTTTGCAGGCTCAGTACAGACGGGCAGTTCAGACGGCGTTGGGCAGACGGACAGTTCAGACGGCGTTGGGCAGACGGGCAGTTCAGGCGCCGTTGGGCAGACGGGCAGTTCAGACGGCGTTGGGCAGATGGACAGTTCAGGCGCCGTTGGGCAGACGGGCAGTTCAGACGGCGTTGGGCAGACGGACAGTTCAGGCCCCGTTGGGCAGACGGCAGACTCTGGCCGTCTGAGGCGCACCGTAGGCCTGGTGCGTGGTGCCGGAACTGGAGGTACCGGGCTGAGGACACGCATCTCAGGGCTAGTGCGGGGAGAAGCAACAGGGCATGCTTGGCCCTGGGGACGCACCGTAGGCCTGATGCGTGGTGCCGGAACTGGAGGTACCGGGCTGAGGACACGCATCTCAGGGCTAGTGCGGGGAGAAGCAACAGGGCATGCTTGGCCCTGGGGACGCACCGTAGGCCTGATGCGTGGTGCCGGAACTGGAGGTACCGGGCTGAGGACACGCATCTCAGGGCTAGTGCGGGAAGCAGCAACAGGGCATGCTTGGCCCTGGGGACGCACATAAGGCCTAGTGCGGAGAGCAGCAACAGGGCATGCTGGACCCTGGGGACGCACATAAGGCCTAGTGCGGAGAGCAGGAACAGGCCGGGCTGGGCTGGCGGCGCGCACCGTATCTCTGGTGCGAGAGGCCGGAACAGGCCGGGCCGGGCTGGCGAAGCGCACCGTATCCCTGGTGCGTGGAGTAGGAACAGGCCGGGCTGGGCTGGCGACGCGCACCGTATCCCTGGTGCGTGGAGTAGGAACAGGCCGGGCTGAGCTGGCGACGCGCACCGTATCCCTGGTGCGAGTGGCCGGAACAGGCCGGGCTGAGCTGGCGACGCGCACCGTATCCCTGGTGCGAGTGGCCGGAACAGGCCGGGCCGGGCTGGCGTAGCACACCGTGGACCTGGTGCTTGGAGTAGGAACAGGCCGGTCCGTACCGGGAACACACACCACTGGCCTCAACCGAGGATCAGGAACGGGCCGGACCGGACTGGCAACACACATCAGTCTTTCACGCCGTGCCACACACACTTCCCTCCCTCTACTCGCCAATGGCTCCCGTACTCCGTTAGCCTTCTCTCCTTTTCTCCCCTGTGGCAGCCTCCTGCTGCCCAGCCGCCCAGCCATGTGCCCCCCAAAATTTTTTTGGGGGTTGCCTCCGTCCTTCCGACGATGGCCCTGCCGATGCCGTTGCTCCTCTCGCCGTCGCCTCTCCACCGTCTCGTTCCATGGTCGGCGATCCATACCATCCAGGATCTCCTCCCAAGTCCAGGACCCTTTACCGTCCAACAGTTCCTCCCATGTCCAGACCCTTTGCTCCTGGACGCGCTGCTTGGTCCTTTTATGGTGGGTTTTTCTGTCACGATCGTCAAAAGGAGGAGACCAAAGCGCAGCGTGTTGAGCGAACATCGTAGACTTTATTATAAAGAAACCACGATCAAAACAACAAACCAAATATGACGAAAGTGAAGTTCAATACTGATAATGACTAACAGCAACAAGGAAACAAAAACCCACAAAACCAAGGTGAAACCACACAGTATAAATATGGCTCCCAATCAGAGATAACGAGCCGACAGCTGACACTCGTTACCTCCGATTGGGAGTCATATGACTAAATCAACATCAAAACCAAACATAGAAATGAAACAACTAGATCCCACATAGAACTACACCCAAATGAAAATGACAACCCTGGCTCACTACTAAGAGTCCCGGAGCCAGAACGTCACAATCGCTGTAATCTGAGGGAAATATGTGTCTATAATATGGTCATACATTTGGCAGGAGGTTTGGAAGTGCAGCTCAGTTTCCACCTCATTTTGTGGGCAGTGTGCACATAGCCTATCTTCTCTTGAGAGCCAGGTCTGCCTTCGGTGGCCATTCTCAATAGCAAGGCTATGCTCACTGAGTCTGTACATAGTCAAACCTTTCCTTAAGTTTTGGTCAGTCACAGTGGTCAGGTATTCTGCCACTGTGTACTCTCTGTTTAGGGCCAAATAGCATTCTAGTTTGCTCTGTTTTTTTTGTTTGTTCTTTCCAACGTGTCAAGTAATTCTCTTTTTGTTTTCTCATGATTTGGTTGGGTCTAATTGTGTTGTTGTTGTTGTTGTTGTTGTCCTGGGGCTCTGTGGGGTCTGTTTGTGTTTGTGAACAGAGCCCCAGGGCTAGCTTACTTAGGGGACTCTTCTCCAAGTTCATCTCTCTGTAGGTGATGGCTTTATTAAGGAAGTTTTGGGAATCGCTTCCTTTTAAGTGGTTATAGAATTTAACGGCTCTTTTCTGGATTTTGATAATTAGTGGGTATTGGCCTAATTCTGCTCTGTATGCATTATTTGGTGTTTTACGTTGTACACAGAGGATGTTTTTGCAGAATTCTGCATTCAGAGTCTCAATTTGGTGTCTGTCCCCTTTTGTGAATTCTTGTTTGGTGAGCGGACCCCAGACCTCACAACCATAAAGGGCAATGGGTTCTATAACTGATTCAAGTATTTTTAGCCAGATCCTAATTGGTATGTCAAATTGTATGTTCCTTTTAAAGGCATAGAAGGCCCTTCTTGCCTTGTCTCTCAGATCGTTCACAGCTATGTGGAAGTTACCTGTGGCGCTGATGTTTAGGCCAAGGTATGTATAGTTTTTTGTGTGCTCTAGGGCAACAGTGTCTAGATGGAATTTGTATTTGTGGTCCTAGCACCTGGACCTTTTTTGGAACACCATTATTTTTGTCTTACTGAGATTTACTGTCAGGGCCCAGGTCTAACAGAATCTGTGCAGAAGATCTAGGTGCTGCTGTAGGCCCTCCTTGGTTGGTGACAGAAGCAACAGATCATCAGCAAACAGTAGACATTTGACTTCAGATTCTAGTAGGGTGAGGCCGGGTGCTGCAGACTGTTCTAGTGCCCTCGCCTATTCGTTGATATATATGTTGAAGAGGGTGGGGCTTAAACTGCATCCCTGTCTCACCCCACGGCCCTGTGGAAAGAAATGTGTGTGTTTTTTGCCAATTTTAACCGAGCACTTGTTGTTTGTGTACATGGATTTCATAATGTCGTATGTTTTTCCCCAACCCCACTTTCCATCAATTTGTATAGCAGACCCTCATGCCAAATTGAGTCAAAAGCTTTTTTGAAATCAACAAAGCATGAGAAGACTTTGCCTTTGTTTTGGTTTGTTTGTTTGTCAATTAGGGTGTGCAGGGTGAATACGTGGTCTGTCGTATGGTAATTTGGTAAAAAGCCAATTTGAAATTTTTTCAGTACATTGCTTTCACTGAGGAAATGAACTAGTCTGCTGTTAATGATAATGCAGAGGATTTTCCCAAGGTTGCTGTTGACGCATATCCCACGGTAGTTATTGGGGTCAAATTTGTCTCCACTTTTGTGGATTGGGGTGATCAGTCCTTGGTTCCAAATATTGGGGAAGATGCCAGAACTATGGATGATGTTAAAGAGTTTAAGTATAGCTAATTGAAATGTGTGTGTCTGTATATTTTATCATTTGATATAGGATACCATCAACACCACAGGCCTTTTTGGGTTGGAGGGTTTGTATTTTGTCCTGTAGTTCATTCAATGTAATTGGAGAATCCAGTGGGTTCTGGTATTCTTTAATAGTTGATTCTAAGATTTGCATTTGATCATGTATATATTTTTTGCTGTTTGTTCTCTGTTATAGGGCCAAAAAGATTGGAGAAGTGGTTTACCCATACATCTCCATTTTGGATAGATAGCTCTTCGTGTTGTTGTTTGTTTAGTGTTTTCCAATTTTCCCAGAAGTGGTTAGAGTCTATGAATTATTCAATTACATTGAGCTGATTTCTGACATTTAGTTCCTTATTTTTCCGTAGTGTATTTCTGTATTGTTTTAGTGATTCACCATAGTGAAGGCGTAGGCTCAGGTTTTCTGGGTCTCTATGTTTTTGGTTGGATAGGTTTCTCAATTTCTTTCTTATGTTTTTGCATTCTTCATCAAAACATTTACCACTGTTGTTACTTTTCTTTGGTTTTCTGTTAGAGATTTTTAGATTTGATAGGGATGCTGAGAGGTCAAATATACTGTTTAGGTTTTCTACTGCCAAGTTTACACTATTACAGTGGAACGTTTTGTCCAGGAAGTTGTCTAGAATGGATTGAATTTGTTGTTGCCTAATTGTTTTTTGGTAGGTTTCAACACTACTTTCCTTCCATCTATAGCATTTCTTAATATTATTCAATTCCTTTGGCTTTGATGCCTCATGATTGAGTATTGCTCTGTTCAAGTAGACAGTGATTCAAGTAGACTGTGATTCAAGTAGACTGTGATTTTCAATCCCTGCAGTGTTGAGCTGAGTATCTGAAGTTCCTATACTCTGTATTCCTATGCATGTCGCCATATGTTTACCTTCTGTCCTGTCCATTTCTCAGGGTCCAAAGCCAGAGAGCCACCATGGCGTGATGTACAGCACTGTGATGCCTGATCAGTTCAGGACAAAACAGAAGGTCAACATATGGCTACATGCATCGTTGGTCTTAGACAACATTATGGATGTTACTCATAAAACGTCATAGCCTTGGCAAATTTGCATCTGTTTTAGAAAACAATTGTATTTACAGTTTCATTTTCTTTCTTGGAACAAGCAATAGATAAATGTACACTATAACAATACAACAATACATTTTTGTTATCTGGGTCTCTCTCTACCAGCAGGCCCCATTTCCTGAAGATGATGATGATGTCACATACAGCACTGTCATCCCCCAGCACAAGGCCCAACTAAAAGTACAGGCCAAGGTAAAGCTGCTCTGCTGATTAGCCACAGCTAGTATTATGTTATCAGAAACAACAGTAGGGTGATTGTTTCCTCAGTGTTAATATAGTCATGGTTATGTCACCATTATACCTATAGGCATAATATATCACCTTTATGTCACATATAACAATTACAACTGTCTTTCACAGAGAACTGTGTTTTAAACTGTACTCTCCATTATAACAGAACTGTCCCTGTTCACCTCTACCTGTTCCTCCTCTGTAGGCAGCAGAACCAGATGATAATGTGGTCTACAGCTCACTAGCTCTACAGGTGACCACACAGGTCAGTGTTGGTGTCTCCTCTGTCTGTTGTACCAGATGATGCTGATCTCTCAACAAAGATACAGACAACACCACATTGCTATGTGTTGTAAACGTCACTCTTTAATCACACAAATCTTTCTTAGTCTTTTTAGTTTTGCTGCATGAAAAACTGTCTAATCACGTTGTGACCAGCTAACCACATTGTTTTCAGTGTGTATCCATAACATTACAGTGTGGAGTGTGCCTGGGTTTAGGGTGAAGTTGCCCCTAGATGCTGATCTTGGGTCAGAATATATTTTTTAAATCCCACTAAAGGTTAAGGTTAGGATTGGGGGAGGGGAAGATGATTCTAGATCTCTATCTATTGGAAATGTCACCACAGTGATTGTGACTGAATGTTACACGTTCTCTCCAGCAGAGGGCAGCAGCAGCACAGCAGTGACTGACTGAGTGACCTTGGTGGAGTCCTTATCCTGGAAGGACAGCCCACTCCCCTCTCCTGTGTCACAACATCTATCTGCCTCCAATATGCTTCTGTCATACCTCTTAACCCACGCCAGAAAGACCCCTCTATCCTTTTGTGTCCATAAACTACTGAAGACAGTCTGCTGTGTTAGTTTTCATTGTTACCACATATCTGTTATTAGTTATTTTCCATCTACCTTTTACCCTTGTCACTTGTTTTTTACATCATCATCTTATTTCTGTCACCTAATTAATTGTCCTATGCCTGTAACTAATCATGATCAAAAGTATAGATAGTATAGTATAGTAGCTACTATGTATAATAACTACTGTACTGCGATAATAAAATGTACTATACTGTCTATATTGCACAATGGACATCTGTCACACCTGATGTGTATTTTTAATGGATTATCAGATAAAATTGAGTTAATCATGAACATATAGTTAACATTCTTTGTGGCTAACTGAGTTTGGCCGTTTGTTTTTGTCTCTCTCTTCAAACACAGTGAAGGGAGCAGCACCAGGGTTGAATAAAGTTTGGGCTAGACCTTTGTCTCCTTGGTATCTTCTTGATTGATTACAGCATGAGGGGGTGAGGTTTGTGTAGTTTAGGGCCTTGTCATGTTTAAACTAAACATGAGTGTGTGTGCAAGACAGGGGAGCGGGTGATTGGTTGGAGTAATAGTTCAGCCGTCCTCAGGGACAAAGGAAGTGGGCGGAGCAATAAAAGAGCGGGAAAACTGAAGAGGACTATATAAGATGGAGGGAGACCTTAAGGATGTGTGCCCCTCTGCAGACTGGTATCGGCTTTGTTGAAAACTTTAATAAAGTAATTTCTTGATGCAACAAAAACTCTGTAAGACCTTATTTGTAATAAAGTATAGTGGTTATTTTCCACAACACACCCTGATCTGTTTCACCTGTCTTATGCTTGTCTCCATCCCCCTCCAGGTGTAGCCCATTTTCCCCAGTATCCCCTGTGCATTTCTACCTGTGTTTTCTGTTTGTCTGTTGCCAGTTTGTCTTGTTTCGTCAAGCCTACCAGCGTGTTTTTCCCGTACTTCTATTCTCTCTAATCCCTGTTTTCTAGTTCTCCCGGTTCTGACCTATTCTACCTGTCCTGACTCCGAGCATGCCTGCTGTCCTGGACCTATCTGACTCTGACTCTGACCTGGTTTACAAACCTCAGCCCACTGTTTTGTAATATACATCTATGATTTGAACTGTTTGCATATAGGTCTTATCCTGATTCCTGATAGTACAAACTGGCTGACCCAGCAGACTCGGACAAGCTCTGCGACGCCGTCTCCTCCCACTGAGCCACCATTGCAAGACACGAGGAGTTACTTCACAATCTTATGGAGGATTCCAGACCTTGGCTGAACGCCACGGCTGTCCTTTCCATACATTGCCGGAGAAAGTCAGCGGATTGTCTATTAGGCAGCAGCCACTACTTTAATCCCCCAGACTCTCAGCAACCCTGCCACCAGCTGCATTCCTTCCCAGCCTACCACGGTGTCCCGAGAACCTTGCTTACCTCCGGAGCGCTATGCTGGAGATTCTGGAACCTGCCAGGCTTTTCTCTCCCAGTACTCCTTCATCTTCTGTTCCGGTTGCCCTCGCACGTCCTCAATTTCCACCTCGCCTCCAAGGAATCCTGGAAATCTCCAAAGTCTACACTTCCGAGTGAATCCGATGTCACCTGAGTTCTCTCAGAAATCACAGAGGGTTGCCGACTCGCCTATGCAACTTGGCAGAGCTAGATTGTCTCCTGCCGAATGGTTACACAGACTGAACACATAGGGCTGTCATTATATTTCTACATGTCCTGTAAAAAGACCCGGCTCATCAGGAGGTATGAGTACACTGGTGGCTATTACGGAGAATGTCCAGTCTCCCATTACTCGTACCCCCACTCCATGCCATCCTGCTGTGCGGTGACCGGTCCAAAACTCTCCCGGTACTCATTGACTCTGGGGCCGACAAGAGTTTTATGGACGCTACCCTGGTGTCAGAGTTGGGAATCCCCACTCAAACCCTCTCCATTCCCATGGACGTCGGAGCGCTGGATGAGCGTACTATTGGCAGAGTCACCCACAACATTGTTCCTATCAACCTGCGAGTGTCAGGCAACCAGCGCGAGACGATCCAGTTTCTACTTATCGAATCCCCTCAGGTACCGGTTGGTTTGAGGTTTTCATGGCTCCAAAGACACAATCCCCTTGTGGACTGGACTGTGGGTTCGATCAATGGTTGGACCGCATTCTGCCATGCTCAATGCCTCAAGTAGGCGCAGCATGCCCTGAGACGTCTTCCTGCAGGCTTGGGTAAAGTCTCTGACCTCATTGCCATTCCCATGGAATACCAGGACGTCCGGGAGGTTTTCAGCAAGGCCCGTGCCACCTCACTTCCTCCGCATCGGCCCTATGACTGCCCCATTGACCTTCTCCCGGGCACTGCACCGCCTCAGGGGTGGCTCTATTCCCTGTCGGGTCCGGAGACCAAGGCGATGGAAACGTACATTGAGGACTCCCTGGCTGCAGGGTGTATCCGTCATTCTGCCTCCCCCGCCGGCACAGGGTTCTTCTTTGTGGAGAAGAAGGACAAAACCTTGCGCCTGCGTATCGACTACCGGGGCCTGAATGACATCACGGTTAAAAACCGTTACCCACTTCACCTCATCGCCTCGGCTATTGAGTCTCTCCAGGGGGCTACCATCTTCTCCAAGTTGGACCTCCTGAACGCCTACCATCTGGTAAGGATACGGGAAGGGGACGAGTGGAAGACATCCTTAAAAACGGCTAGCAGGCTCTACGAATACCTTGTTATGCCATTCGGACTGACCAACGCTCCTGCAGTGTTCCAGGCCCTGGTTAACAATGTTCTCCGTGACATGTTGAACCAGTTCGTGTTTGTCTACCTCAATGACATTCTCGTTTTTTCCCGCTTGGCTCAAGAACATGTCCTCCATGTTTTTCAGCACTCACCTCTCCCAAGGTCCCGTTCACGTGGTCTCCAGCTGTAGACCGGGCGTTCTTGGACCTCAAGCACCGATTCACAACCGCCCCCATCCTAATCCATCCGGATCAGTCCTGGCAGTTCGTGTTGGAGGTCGACGCCTTGGACATCAGATTGGGGTCTGTCCTGTCCCAGCGTTCGGCCCAAGACCAAATGTTGCATCCCTGCACTTTCCTCTCCCATCGTCTCAACACCACTGAAAGGAATTACGACGCGGGTAACCGAGAACTCTTCACGGTTAAGATGGCGTTAGAGGAGTGGAGGCACTGGTTAGAGAGGAAGGAACACCCTTTCATAGTGTGGATGGATCACAAGAACCTGGAATATCTCCACACCGCCAAGCGCCTCAACTCCAGGCAATCTCGACAGGCCCTGCTATTCACTCGGTTCAACTTCACCATCTCCTTCAGCCCGGGATCCAAGAATGTGAAGCCGGATGAGCTTTCACGCCTCTATAGCCCCTCTGCTACACCAACGGATCCTGAGACCGCCCTACCCTAACTCTTGTCTCGCGGCTGCATTCGTCTGGGGTATAGAGAACCAGGTCCGTGAGGCGCAGTGTTCCCAGCCGGACCCCGGGGAGGGGGCCCGGTTACCCAGATGTTTGTCCCGGACTCTGCCTGTTCCCCAGTTCTGGAATGGGCTCATTCCTCCCGACTGGCCAGCCATCCTGGCTCCCGTCGGACCCTGACCTTTGTACGACTACTTTTTTGGTGGCCCACCTTGGTTCATGACGTCTCCATGTTCATCACCGCCTGCACTGTGTGTACTCAGAAAAAGATTCTAAGGCAAGCTCCGGCTGGCCTCCTTCAACCTCTTCCCGTTCCTCACCGCACCTGGTCCCATATACCCCTGGACTTCGTCAAGGGTCTCCCTCCATCAGATGGCAAAACCACTATCCTCACGTTGGTGGATAGGTTTTCAAAGCCGCCCACTTCATTCCCCTTCCCGAGTCACCCTCAGCCAAGGAAATGGCCCAGCTCATGGTGCAGCACGTCTTCCGGATCCATTGACCTCTGGTGGTCTCCGATCGCGGTCCTCTGTTTTCGTTCTGGTTCTGGAAGGCATTCTGCACCCTCATTGGGGCATCGGCCAGCCTGTCCTCCGGTTTTCACCCCCAATCTAACGGCCAGTCGGAGGGAGCCAATCAGGACCTGGAGAAGACTCTTTGTTGCCTCGTCTCCGCCAACCCCAACTCCTGGAGCCAGCAACTTGTGTGGGTGGAATATGCCCGCAACACCCTTCCCGGCTCAGTCACTGGTCTCTCGCCTTTCGGGTGTTCAATGGGATATCAGCCCCCGCTCTTCCCTGAGCAAGAGGACAAGGTCAGCATACCCTCGGCCCAGATGTCCGTCCGCCACTGTCACCGTACCTGGAAGAGAGCCCGGTTTGCTCTTCTCAAGACCACCTCCAGGTATGGACGACAGGAGGACCGCCATCGGACTCCGGCTCCCCATTGTCGTCTCGGGCAGAGGGTATGGCGGACCACTCGGGATCTGCCCCTCCGGGTGGAGTTCCGCAAACTATCCCCCCGTTATATCGGCCCTTTCCCCATCTCTAAGATTCTTAGCCCCGCACCCTCCGTATACATCCCTCTTTTCATGTATCAAGGATTAAACCTCTGTCTCACAGCCCTCTGTCTCCTCTTTCCAGTAAACTAATGGACAACAACCCTTAAGCTTCTACTTCCAGCTTATACAAACTATATACATTTTACGGACACAGTATATTTTACAATAGCTCTCTTTTGTTTGTTTTTAGTCCCATCCTTCAGCTACCCTCAACCCATCCTATCTATCTCTGAAAACCATCCAGTTTTGATTTATATTTGCTATATATTTTTCAACTCTGCTGTTTCATAAAGGTTCTGAACCTATATACAAAATCAGAACTGTTTGTGGTCGCCATTGAACATTCACGTGTCCTGGTCTCCGTCTGCCCAAAATAAATTATTAACCCGAGTGGAGAGTCAAAGGACAATTGTGGAGGGGTTCAAACCAAATCTGTTAAAGTACAGGGCAGGGGAATTGATGAACAGTGGGGCATTTATCATATGTTACTGTTTAAGTACCTTAAGTTGGTTTCTGTAAACATTTACTTTGATTAATTTATGGCACCTTTTATTATGTTTTTTAGAATATTTTTAGCAATTTTGAATGTATAGTTTCTTTATTGAATTTGATTGTTTCCGTAGGAGGGGCTATGGCAATTTATAGGCTGGGGTAGAGCTCGTCCCGGACCTGGAGTCGCGGGCAGACCATGATAAGCAGATTCCACTAGCTTCCATAGCCACCGAGTCAGATTCCACAGCCACAAAGTCAACATTTTATTTAAGGTTAGGCATAAGGTTAGCAGTGTGGTTAGGTTAAGGTTAAGGTTAGGTTTAAAATATAATTTTAAAAACATCAATTGTAGAAATGGGCGGGGTTTATGACTTTGTGGCTATGGAAGCTAGTGACGACCATGAAATGCTGCATTCACGTGCTCATCAGAACTTCCAATTTCCTAGTTGTGGTGTCGGAAATACAACTTTGTTTCATTCATGTGCTTTTTTGTGATTTGGTCGGAACAATTCTTAAACTAATAAGAGTTTAGCTAGCTTACTTAACATTGACAATATGGTCAAACTAGCTACATTATACATACTGATGAGGCTGTAGTGGTCAAAAATGTATTTGTTGTCATCCTTTGGTTGAAAAGGTTAAAAGGTCAGTGGTGAAACTTGACAACTTGACAACTCGGGCAGCAACATTTTCTCGGTTTCCCCTGGTAATTCCGACTTGGAGGGTTTTTCATGTGAAAATTCCCAGTCGGAACTAGGAATTTCAAAGAAATCCGACAGCACATGAACGCGGCAATGAACCTTTGATGCAGAAGCATGTAACGTTGAGAGCCCAAGACATATGGGTATCGACTGAAAACCAAGTTGAAGTCTAGTCTCGTGTTTTTCAAGTTTGTAATTTTTTGGTGTGGTTTTCCTGTTTTTGTCCCACACTGCAAATATTCCTCACTGGATTCTGGAACTCCAACAACCTTTTTGTCAAATAAACCAATAGTGACACCATACCAGCCACTGCCAACCAACCCTACAGTTTAGCTAAGCAGTATTTTATCAACATGTAATGCATTGAGTTAACCTGAAACCTCTAGTCTTGTGGTACACCAGCTTCCTGAGCTACTGCTGATTCGCTACCTTACAGGACAATGTGGTTTGGAGCTGTGTCTATGACCAGGGTTTATTTCCTGGACAACGTTTATTGTTTCTATTTCTATTCCTTTCTAGTCTAATTCTTTTTAAGACAGAGAGGGTTCATATCTGGATTTTGGCAAAACACCTTAAAATCACATAGACTGGAAGTCTAATCATGGGTTTACTTTGAAGCTGATTTTTGGTCTGGTCTGTAGAGATATTGGTCTAACTTTATTGAGAACAAATACATCAAGTAAGTACATAAATAAAGAATTGAAATCAATTAATTTGAATAAATCAAATCATATCAATTGTAATGACTGTTCCACAGAATGTATTGTTACCAGCCAATCAGGGGAATGTTCACTTTAACAGAAGCAGAATGAGGGGTACAGACAGTGATGTGTATAGGAGTCATTGTCTTTGTTTCCTCTGTCCTTGACACATACATTTGTGTACAGGTACTATAACACAGAAACACAAATCACACATGGCTCTTCATCTCTCCCTCCTCCTCCTCCTCTTCTCCAGACTCTCAGGTAAGGGTAAAATGTTTTTATGAAGTGAAAAAGTCTCATGGTTCAGTGCGCTGCTGCTTGAAGTCAGACAAAATATTAGCTAGCCTACATATTCAGCCCACACTCATCCCTGCCATACCAGCCATTTTGTACACTACTCACTCCGACTGTTGTCCTTGTCCAGTTGAATGGGTAATTGGTAGACCACCTTATCAGTTGACCGAAAGGACTGAGTCTAAATGTTTGTTTTCTGTTGCTGTGTCTGCAGGTACCCAGGCAGGGGAGTACGGTGTGTCCACAGTGAGTAAGGTGTCTGTGAAGACAGGAAACTCCATCACCATCCCATGTCGCTATAATCTGAGATACATAGAATATGTCAAATACTGGTGTCAAGGAGATTACTGGAATTCTTGTTCTGCTCTAGTACGCACCGACCAACCAATGATATCTGGGACGGTGTCAATCTCTGATGATGTCACCCGAAGAATCTTCTCTGTTACCATGACTGATCTGCAGCCAGAGGACTCTGGGTATTACTGGTGTGCTGTGGAGACTACAGGAAGAGATCAACATACATACTTGCACCTGTCAGTTACCACAGGTTAGCTCCCCATACCTCTCCTCAATCACACTGTTTTTTTTATTTGTTATTTGTTTATTTATTATCTAAATACAATGTATTTACATGGCTATACATATAGGCAGATACAATGTATGTATGGATTGTGTTTTCATTGTGGGTATACATTGTTATACTGTGGAGAACAGAAACACTTTATTATGAAGGGTTTCTACATAAGGACTTCATAACACATTCATAAGCCATGCATAATGAAATCAAAATCACAACCAAATGCTGATTTATTAATTATCTTTGAGACATTAAATTGAAATACTGTAGAATTCCATTCTTCCTATTGAAGACCGCTCCTTCTGAGGAGTACAAATATGGCGGACGGTGGCTTCAAAGCCTCTCATTGGCCAATACATAGCATCAGCAATCTAGTGTTTGTATACACTGAGTGTACAAAACATTAGGAACACCTTCCTAATATTGAGTTGCACCCCCTTTTTGACCTCAGAACAGCCTCAATTCGTCAGGGCATGGACTCTACAAGGTGTAAAATGTGTTCCACAGAGATGCTGGCCCATGTTGATGTCACGGATACGGCCGAGGCTGCCCCTCCTCCTCGTTCGGGCAGGCTTCGGCGGTCGTCGTCACCGGAGTACTAGCTGCCACCGATCGATGTTTCTGTGTCTCACTAGTTCTGTCTGTATTGTTCACACCTGTTACTCATTAGGCTTATTAGTTTCCCTATATCACCTCTGTTTTCCCTCCTGAGTGTGTGCATGATTGTTCTTTGTTACGTCGTCTGTTGAGCTGTTGTTTTTGCTCTTCCCTGCGTGGAGGGTTTGCTATATTTACTTGAGTCGAGTAAAGCCATTTATTCTCAGTTCTGTGTCCTGCGCCTAATTCCGTTTCCCCACTGCACCCAGACGCTGACAGAATCACGCACCCGTTATGGAGTCAGCAGGCACGCCCGATCCCAGCGCTTCGTTGGAGGAACGCATCCACCAGCACGCGACCATGCTGCAGCGACTAGGTTCGGCTCTGGATCAAGTGATCCACACCATGGATCGTTGGGAGAGAGATGGGTTTTCTACACCTCCTCTTTCGCCGATTTCTCTTCCATCAAGATCCTCAAACCCTGGGTCCAGTGGTCTTCGGCTCTCGCTCCCGAGGGAATACGATGGGACAGCTGCCGGGTGTAAGGGTTTCCTGCTCCAGGTGGAACTTTACCTGGCCACCATCCACCCGGCTCCCTCGGGATACGAGAGCGTGTCCGCCCTCATCTCCTGTCTGTCGGGCAGAGCCCTGTAATGGGCCAACGCGGAGTGTGGTGGAATAGACGCTGAGTCCGTTCGTTATGAGGACTTTACCCGCCGTTTCCGGGCAGTATTCGATCATCCGCCTGAGGGGAGAGCGGCGGGGGAGCGTCTGTTTCACCTCAGCCAGTGAAGGAGGAGCGCACAGGAATACGCCCTGGATTTCAGGACACTGGCAGCCAGCGCGGGATGGAACGAGAGGGCCCTGATTGATCACTACCGATGCAGTGTACGGGAGGACGTTCATCGGGAGCTGGCCTGCAGGGACACTAATCTTAACCTGGACCAGCTTGTAGATTTATCGATCCGGCTGGATAACCTGTTGGCTACCCTCGACGTCCAGATCAGGGTCCGTCCAGTCCATCCCCCCAGCACTTCCGAGTCCACACCTATGGAGCCTGAGTTTTCCCCACATTCCCAGCATAGGGCGCTCGTAGATTCCGGCGCAGCTGGGAATTTCATGGACAGATTGGTTGCGCATAGATTAGGGAGTCCTATATTGCCGTTAGATGTGCCCTTCCCCATACGTGCCCTAGATAGTCGCCCATTAGGGTCTGGTATGGTTTGGGAGGTCACAGCTCCACTTCGGATGGAGACACAGGGGGGTCATGAAGAGAGAATTAGTCTCTTCCTTACTGATACCCCTGCGTTTCCCATGGTGCTGGGCCTTCCCTGGCTAGCCACCCATGACCCCAGTATTTCGTGGCAACAGAGGGCTCTTAAGGGATGGTCACCTCAGTGCTCGGGAAGGTGTGTAGGTGTTTCCGTAGGGCAACCACAGTGGAGAGTCCAAACCATGTCTCCCCAATGCACATTCCCTCAGAATATGCCGATTTGGCTCTCGCCTTCTGTAAAAGGAAGGCGACTCAATTACCACACCATCGACGAGGGGATTGTGCGATAGATCTCCGTGAGGGTGCTGCACTTCCCAGGAGTCACGTGTATCCTCTGTCACAGGAGGAGACGGTGGCTATGGAGAAATATGTCACCGAATCTCTGGGACAGGGATACATTCGGCCCTCCACTTCCCCTGCCTCCTCGAGTTTCTTTTTTGTGAAGAAAAAGGATGGAGGTTTACGCCCGTGCATTGACTATCGAGGTCTAAATCAGATAACCATAAAATACAGCTATCCTCTTCCTCTCATTGCTAGTATGACGGAGTCATTGCACGGGCACGCTTCTTCACAAAATTGGACCTCAGGAGCGCGTCCAATCTGATCCGTATCCAGGAGGGGGGACGAGTGGAAGACGGCATTTAGTACCACCTCTGGTCACTATGAGTACCTCGTCATGCCGTACGGGTTGAGGAATGCTCCCTCAGTCTTTCAATCTTTTGTCGATTAGATTTTCAGGGACCTGCACGGACAGGGTGTAGTGGTGTATATAGATGATATTCTCATATACTCCACTACACGCGACGAGCATGTGTCCCTGGTGCGCAAGGTACTTGGTAGACTGTTGGAGCATGACCTGTACGTTAAGGCTGAGAAATGTCTGTTCTTCAGACAGTCCGTCTCCTTCTTAGGATACCGCTTGTCAGAGTCAGGGGTCGAGATGGAGTGTGACCGCATTTCAGCCGTGCGTAATTGGCCGACTCCTACCACGGTAAAGGAGGTGCAGCGATTTTGGGGTTTTGCCAACTACTACCGGAGATTTATCCAGGGCTTTGGCCAGGTAGCAGCTCCCATAACCTCTTTGCTAAAGGGCGGTTCGGTGCGCCTGCAGTGGTTTTTGGTCAGCTGAAGGCGCTGTTCACCACGGCTCCCGTGCTGGCTCATCCGGATCCATCCTTGCAATTCATAGTCGAGGTGGACGCGTCCGAGGCGGGGATAGGAGCTGTACTGTCTCAGCGCTTGTGTACTCCTCCCAAACTCCGCTCCTGTGCTTTCTTCTCGAAGAAGCTCAGCCCGGCGGAGCAAAACTACGACGTGGGGGATCAGGAGCTGTTAGCTGTTGTGAAAGCTCTTAAGGTGTGGAGACATTGGCTTGAGGGGGCTAAACACCCTTTTCTCATTTTGACTGACCACCGCAATCTGGAGTACATTCGGGCAGCGAGGAGACTGAATCCTCGTCAGGCAAGGTGGGCCATGTTTTCACGCGTTTTGTGTTCACCCTATCGTATAGACCAGGTTCCCAGAATGCTAAGGCAGACGCTCTGTCCCGGCTATATGACTCAGAGGATCGGACGAGGGAGCCTACTCCCATACTTCCGGCTTCTTGTCTGGTGGCGCCGGTGGTATGGGAGGTTGACGCGGGCGTTACGCACGGAGCCCACTCCCCCCCAGTGTCCAGTGGGTCATGCGTACATTCCGTCAGAGGTTCGCAATCGTTTGATTTATTGGGCTCACACGTCACCTTCTTCTGGCCATCCTGGCATTGGTCGGACAGTGCGCTGTCTTAGTGGGAAGTACTGGTGGCCCACCTTAGCTCAGGACGTGAGGGTTTATGTTTCTTCCTGTTCGGTGTGCGCTCAGTGCAAAGCACCTAGACACCTGCCCAGAGGTAAATTACAACCTCTCCCCGTTCCACAGCGGCCGTGGTCACACCTATCGGTGGACTTTGTTACAGATCTTCCTCCGTCACAGGGTAACACCACGATCCTGGTCGTTGTGGATTGGTTTTCTAAGTCCTGTCGTCTCATTCCTTTGCCCTATAGTGACTGATCGGGGTCCCCAGTTCACATCGAGGGTCTGGAAGGCGTTTATGGACCATCTGGGGGTCTCGGTCAGCCTGACCTCAGGTTTTCACCCAAGAGTAATGGGCAGGTGGAAAGAGTAAACCAGGGATGTGGGTAGGTTTCTGAGGTCGTATTGCCAGGACCGGCAGGGGGATTGGTCAGTTTACATCCCCTGGGCAGAAATGGCACAAATTTCCCTCCGCCACTCCTCCACTGACCTGTCTCCCTTTCAGTGTGTACTTGGTTACCAGCCGGTCCTGGCACCGTGGCATCAGAGCCAGATCGAGGCTCCTGCGGTGGATGAATGGTTTCAGCGCTCGGAGGAGACATGGAACGCTGCCCATGTACGCCTGCAAAGGGCAATTAGGAGACAGAAGGCGAGTGCCGACCGCCACCGCAGTGAGGCTCCGGTTTATGCACCGGGGACAGGGTCTGGCTCTCAACCCGAAACCTGCCCCTTCGCCTGCCCTGCCGGAAGCTGGGTTGGCGGTTTGTGGGGCCCTTTAAAGTCCTGAGGAGGTTGAACGAGGTTTGTTATAGGTTACAGCTCCCCCGATTACCGTGTTAACCCCTCGTTCCATGTGTCTCTCCTCAGGCCGGTGGTAGCTGGTCCGCTCCAGGAGTCCGAGGTGCGGGAGGTTCCTCCGCCCCCCATTGGACATTGAGGGGCACCGGCGTACTCGGTCCGTTCCATCATGGATTTGAGGCGTCGGGTTGGAGGCCTGCAGTATCTCGTCGAGTGGGAGGGGTACGGTCCGGAGGAACGGAGCTGGGTTACCAGGAGGGACATCCTCGATCCCTCCTTGTTAAGGGAGTTCCATCGCGCCATCCGACTCGCCCTGCTCCGCGTCCTCTTGGCCGTCCCGAGGCCGGTGTCGACGCACGGCTGGAGCCGCGGGTCAGGTGGGGGGTACTGTCACGGATACGTCCGAGGCTGCCCCTTCTCCTCGTTCGGGCAGGCTTCGGCGGTCGTCGTCACCGGAGTACTAGCTGCCAACGATCGATGTTTCTGTGTCTCACTAGTTCTGTCTGTATTGTTCACACTTGTTACTCATTAGGCTTATTAGTTTCCCTATATTACCTCTGTTTTCCCTCCTGAGTGTGTGCGTGATTGTTCTTTGTTACGTTGTCTGTTGAGCTGTTGTTTTTGCTCTTCCCTGCGTGGAGGGTTTGCTATATTTACTTGGAGTCGAGTAAAGCCATTTATTCTCAGTTCTGTGTCCTGCGCCTGATTCCGTTTCCCCACTGCACCCAGACGCTGACAGTTGACTCCAATGCTTCCCACAGTTGTGTGAAGTTGGCTGGATATCCTTTGGGTGGTGGACCATTCTTGATACACATGGGAAACGGTTGAGCGTGAAAAACCCAGCAGCGTTGCAGTTCTTGACACACTCAAACCGGTGCGCCTGGCACGTACTACCATACCCCCGTTCAAAGGCACTTAAATATTTGTTATTGCCCATTCACCCTCTTAATGGCATACATACACAATCCATGTCTCAATTTGCTCAAGGCTTAAAAATCCTTCTTTAACCTGTCTCTTTTCCTTCATCTACACTGATTGAAGCGGATATAACAAGTGACATTAATAAAGGATACTAGCTTTCACCTGGATTCACCTGGTCAGTCTATGTCATGGAGAGAGCAGGTGGTCTTAATGTTTTGTACACTCAGTGTACATCATTGTCTATGAAATGACATGCGTTGCTTCTCCCTTGGTGAATTTGTGTCTGTACCTCTGTGTTCAGGTACTCCAGGACTCTATGTGGACCAACAGGAGGGGACTGGAGTTGAAGGAGGGAGTGTCACTGTCTGTTGTCACTATAGTAACACTGTGGCTAAGAAGTGGTTGTGGTGTAAGATGGGTCTCTACTATGACCCCTTGGTAGGAAGATATTCAGGTCTTTTAGATTGAACATCAGTGACATCACAGCAGACCATTGATAACAACAACAGACACATTTTAACAGTGACTCTGAATGTATTGAATATGGGGGATACTGGCTGGTACTGGTGTTCCACAGGTGACCTACAGATGCCTGTTCACATCACTGTCTATCAACTGACCACAACACAGAGTATCACACCTGCCTCCACCACCACCCCTACCCCCACTTCCACCATCACCATCTCCACTGTCGATCAACTGACCACAACACAGACTGACACCATCATCAGTAAGTAATGAGAGACCAGTTTTAAACAAATATAGTGAAATTAGTCTTTCAAATTCACAGAATTCAACTTAAGTCATTTTGCATACATGATACATTGATATATCACGCTGAAATTGTGTCACTTAAACACTAATAAATGAAATACAGAAACTGTTGAACCTTGACAGAAAAGCTGACCCCTCAAGACATCTCTCTGACCTCACCCACAACTGTAGTTCCTGCTGTGTCCTCTTCCACCTCTCAGGCCCCAGTAAACAACACACACGATGGAGCCCAGGGGTAGGTGAACACTACCACCTCTTTAGTCGGTACTCAATAAGCAAAAAGGTCATTTATTTTAATTATATGATAAATAAATTGTGTTGTTTTAAAATAAAAAACGAAATGCCTTCTGTATGCCTCAGTCTTCAACTAACACTGTCTGGTTTCAATTTGCATAGTGTCATGTCCTCAAAGCAATGTTGTTCTTCTACAGATGGGAAAGAACACTCTTCTACCTTCCGAAAACTGTTAATGCAGTGCTCTTCCTCCTGTGCACCATCATTGCTGTGGTGAAGTTCATGGCAAACCGACTCTGAGGTCAAACAGGATGAGTAGAAACTAGATTTATTTAGCATTTGCACATTTTTCATTGAGGGATATGTCTTTACCTTCTTCACCTTCTTCTCCTTCTCTAGCTTTATTGGTATATTTAAATTCTTTGCTAATAAACATTTTTACTCTTCTCAAGATCATCTGTTAAGAAATTCTGTGAAATTACAGTGCCTTAAGAAACTATTCAGACCCCTTTACTTTTTCCACATTTTGTTACGTTACAGCCTTATTCTAAAATTGATTAAATAAATAAAAATCCTCAGCAATCTACACACAATACCCCATAATGTTTTTTAGAAATGTTTGCTAATTCATAAAAAATAAAAACCAGAAATACCTAATTTACATATGTATTCTGACCCTTTGATATGAGACTCGAAATTGAGCTCATGTGCATCCTGTTTCCATTGATCATCCTTGAGATGGTTCTACAACTTCATTGGAGTCCACCTGTGGTAAATCAAATAAAGAATAATATGGTCAATTCAATTGATTGGACATGATTTGGAAAGGCACACACCTGTTTATATAAGGTCCCACAGTTGACAGTGCATGTCAGAGCAAAAACCAAGCCATGAGGTCCATAGAGCTCGTAGAGAGGATTGTGACGAGGCACAGATCTGGGGAAGGGTACCAAAATGTTTCTGCAGCATTGAAGGTCCCCAAGAACACAGTGGCCTCTATCATTCTTAAGTGGATGAAGTTTGGAACCACCAAGACTCTTCCTAGAGCTGGCCGCTCGGCCAAGCAACTGGGGGAGAAGGGTCTTGGTCAGGGAGGTGACCAATAACCCAAAGGTCACTCTGACAGAGCTCTTGAGTTTCTCTGTGGAGATGGGAGAACCTTCCAGAAGGACAAGCATCTCTCCAGCACTCCATCAATCAGGCCTTTATGGTAGAGTGGCCAGACGGAAGCTACTCCTCAGTAAAAGGCACATGACAACCCTCTTGGAGTTTGCCAAAAGGCACCTAAAGACTCTCAGACCATGAGAAACAAGATTCTCTGGTCTGATGAAACCAAGATTGAACTCTTTGGCCTGAATGCCAAGCATCACATCAGGAGGAAACCTGGCACCATCCCTACGGTGAAGCACGGTAGTGGCAGCGCCATGCTGTGGGGATGTTTTTCAACGGCAGGGACTGGGAGACTAGTCAGGATCGAGGTAAAGATGAACAGAGCAAAGTACAGAGAAATCCTTGATGAAAACCTGCTCCAGAGTGTTTAGGACCTCAGACTGGGGCGAAGGTTCACCTTCCAACAGGACAATGGCCCTAAGCACAAAGCCAAGACACAACGCAGGAGTGGCTTCGGGACAAGTCTCTGAATTTCCTTGAGTGGCCCTGCCTTGGCCCGGACTTGAACCTGATCGAACATCTCTGGAGCGTTCTGAAAATAGCTTTGCAGCAATGCTCCCCATCCAACCTGACAGAGCTTGGGAGGATCTGCAGAGAAGAATGGGAGAAACTCCCCAAATACAGGTGTGCCAAGCTTTTAGCGTCATACCCAAGAAGACTTGAGGCTGTAATCGCTGCCAAAGGTGCTTCAACAAAATACTGAGCTTTCATTTTTTAATTTGTTTATAAATTTGCATTTGCTCAAATTTCAAAAAAATAGTTTTTGCTTTGTCATTATGGGGTAGTGTGTGTAGTTTAATGAGGGTTAAAAACAATGTAATCCATTTTAGAATAAGGCTGTAACGTAACAAAATGTGGAAAAAGTCAAGGGGTCTGAATACTTTCCGAATGAACTGTGTAGGAGGTAATTTGCTGTGTTGGAGGCAAAAATAGAACGTTTAGCTCAGTGTTTAACTTGATGTCATGGAATGAGTTAGTTTACCAGAAACCTGCCTTGTGGTACAGCAGCTTCCTCAGCTAACTTTAACACTTTAGGGTGGAGGACATCTGAGGTTTTTGAGTTGTGTCTACTGTGACCAGGGTTCATTTCCTGTATAGAAGGCAGCCATCACTCCATCTCTGCAGCACCTGCCCTCTCAATTCTATACATTTCTTTGTGTAATCATTAGTGACCTATTTTCCAGCAGAGGGTAACAGGATAATAGTGACTCTTGGTCCCAAAGAGCCCTTAGAGAATGTTGGAAGCTGAAAACATTGTAGTGACTATGAGTTTTGGGTTAAACTAGTATATATAATGCAATAAATGCTATCTTTCACTGAGGGGGGCATGTACACAAATATTTTGAGCTTTCTTCAGGATAAAACACACACACGTTTGTTTTACTGTATTTGTGGGGATCAAAAAATTATGCCCATTCAAAATCCTATTTTCCCTAACCCTAATGCTAATTCTAACCTAAACCCTAACAGTAACCCTAAACCTAACCCCTAAACCTAAAATAGCCTTTTACCTTGTAGGGACCAGTGAAATGTCCCCACTTGTCCCAACTTGTCCTTGTTTTACTGTCATTGTAAGGACATCTGGTCTCCACAAGGAGAGTAGAACTAAACCACACACACACACACACAAAACAAGGTTACATTTTAATTTGTTTGTTTTTAGCATGATTTATGAATCCTGAGTTCTTGAGTTGTTTCGTAGTTGATTTTTGGTCGTCTGGTTTACTGTAACAAATCCTCTCCTTGTTGAATCAGAGCCTTGGACTACTATTCTGTCTTTACCTTCTCCAGCTTTAATGGAAAATATAAATGGTTTGCTAATAAACATTTTTAAAGACATTATACTGTTCTCAAGATCATTTGTTACAAGATTATTTGCTCTGTGAGTTTAGGTGTGAAATTGTTGTATCAGAAATAGTTGGCTGTGTTGGAGCCAACAATAGAAATTATAACTCAGTAGTTAACATCATGTCATGGAATGAGTTTACCTGAAACCTGCAGCCTTCTGGTACTGCAACTTCCTGACATAACTTTAACACTTTAGGTTGGAGGACATCTGAGGTTTAGAGTTGTGTCTACTGTGACCAGGGTTCATTTCCTGTATAGAAGGCAGCCATCACTCCATCTCTGCAGCACCTGCCCTCTCAATTCTATACATGTCTTTGTGTAATCATTAGTGACCTATTTTCCAGCAGAAGGTAACAGGATAATTGTGACTATTGCTCCCAAAGAGCCCTTGCTGAAAGGGGCAGTGCAATCAAAATGTGAGTTTCTTGTTTTTTTAAAATTATATTTCCACACTATGAGGTTGAAATAATACTGTGAAATTGTAACACATTTGGATAATGCCCTTTTAGTGTAAGAGCTTTTTGAAGAAATAAACGCCAGGATTTTCAGACTGTTCAAGTGGGATGGAGTTTTGACCCACAGAATGACATCACAATCTGAAATGATTATTCTGATTCTGTTTTAATTGCATATGTATCCTCCTACTTTGAAGGGGTAAGCTGGGTAGGCTCTAGTCTATACAATCCTCTCCGCCAATCAGGGCTCTGTATTTAAATATATTTACATTTGTATCAACACGCACACATGATCACACAGAGCATTTCAATGTCAAAAGGAGGATCAGGAAAATAAATGATGAAAAATGTATTTTTGATTTGTTTTCATGAAATGAACACAGACAGTGATTTAAAAATAAAATTAAACTGCATGGGGGCTTGAACAACGTTGTAGTGACTATGAGTTTGGGTTAAACTAGTCCATATGATGCAATAGTTGCTATCTACCACTGAGTGGGGCATGTACACACAAACAGAAGCAGGAAGAGTTAAAGTGAGGTCTGTGAACATTGGGAAGTAGAGTAATTCTCGACTGGTGCCTTTGTCCTTGACTGATCTACACATTAGTACACAGATACTGTGTCACACACACAGACTCAAACCTTCACGACTCCCCACCTCTTTGACGGGGCCCATGCCCACCTCTTTGACCGCTTTGATGGGTCTAATGCCCACCTCTTTGACCTCTTTGATGGGGCCCATGCCCACCTCTTTGACCTCTATGATGGGGCCCATGCCCACCTCTTTGACCTCTTTGATGGGGCCCATGCCCACCTCTCTGACGGCCCCTTGTCCACCAGCTCTTTGATTTCTCCCTCCCCCTTGCTGTCTATCCTGCTCCTTGTTAAAGAAATTGCAAGTGTTCACACACACCCTTTTATATGGTGACCAATAGTGGTTGCACTATGTTTTACATTTTAGTCATTTAGCAGACGCTTATCCAGAGCGACTTACAGTTAGTTATTGCATACATTTTCATACTGGCCCCCCGTGGGAAACGAACCCACAACCCTGGCGTTGCAAGCGCCATGCTCTACCAACTGAGCTACAGGGGACTATGTGAAATCAATTAGTAATAATGAATATTCATTATGTATGGTTATCATGTATCATACATGTCATTTAGATGTTTATACAATACAAACACACATTGTTTATATGAAAAGTATTGTGATTATTACATTGTTAAAGGCAATTACTTTATATGAAAGGTATTTCTAGATGAAACACTGATCATGTTTGGTGAAAAGGTTTGTGTGATTTTGTGTTTTGTACTTAGTCAATTGAAAATGTGCTTAAAGTTTTGAAAAAACAGCCTTTTTGATGATCTGTTTTGAGTTTTGTACTAAGAGTTGTGAAATGTTACCACATACATGTGAAAATAGTATGAAAGCGATCAACAAAAATGTCATGAATATTTTTTAAGACATTTTATTCTTCTCAAGATCATTTGTGATTTTGAGAGTGACATTCTGATGTATCTGAAGTAGTTTGCTGTATTGGAGCCAACAACAGAATGAATAGCTCAGTATTTAACATGACATTATGGAATGAGTTTAGCTTAAACTTAAAGCATTCTGAGCTAACTTCCACACTTATGCTTGGAGGACATCTGTGGTTGTGAGCTGTACATTTCCTGTATCGAAGGGGGAGAGAGACAGAGAGCGTTTTTGTTGAACGTAAAATCACATCAGACTGGGTTGTGGTTCGGAGGACCCTGAACCATGAACCTGGTTTAAAGTGAGAGTCTGTGGAGGTCTTGGTCTAGTCCCCATCACTACATCTCTGTAGCACATGACCCCTCAAATCTATACATTTCTAGCATATGCAGTACTTTGTAGTGACTTTGATTTTGGGGTTAAACTAGTCTTTGTAATGCAATAGTTGCTATCTGCCACTGAGGGGGCCATGTACACACAAACAGAAGCAGGAAGAGAGTTAAAGTGAGGTCAATGTCAATGTCCAGCACATAGAGTACATTTATCATATCGTTTCTTATATACCGAAATATAGATTTTTGACAATGGAAATATTGTGCATGTCACCCAATTATCAAATCTTTGTATCATTAGTAGTCTATGTTCCAGTAGAGGGTAACAGGATAGTAGTGACTTTTGGTCCCAAAACCCTTAGAGAAAGCTGAAATATATTTTAGTGACTATGATTTTGGGGTTAAACTAGTCCATATGATGCAATAGTTGGTATCTGCCACTGAGGGGGGCATGTACACACAAACAGAAGCAGGAAGAGAGTTAAAGTGAGGTCTGTGAACAAGTAATAATTCTCGCTGTTGCCTTCGTCCTTGACACACATTTGTGCTCAGGTACCATATAATATAACAGACAGACTTAAACCTTCACATGGCTCTTCATCTCTCCCTCCTCCTCCTCCTCCTCCTCCTCCTCCTCTTCCTCATCCTCTACAGAGTCTCAGCAGGTATGTGTAACATGTTTCTATAAAGGCTGAAGTCAATTGAGTCAATTGACTGTAAACACTGTTTAATACAGTGCTTTGCAAAAGTATTCATCCCCCTTGGCGTTTTTCCTATTTTGTTGCATTACAGTCTGTAATTTAAATTGATTTTTATTTGGATTTCATGTAATGGACATACACAAAATAGTCCACATTGGTGAAGTGAAATGAAAAAAAATTACGTGTTTCAAGAAATTGTAAAAATAAATAACGGAAAAGTGGTGAGTTTATATGTATTCACCCCCTTTGCTATGAAGCCCCTAAATAAGATCTGGTGCAACCAATTACCTTCAGAAGTCACATTATTAGTTAAATAAAGTCCACCTGTGTGCAATCTAAGTGTCACACGATCTCAGTATATATACACCTGTTCTGAAAGGCCCCAGAGTCTGTAACACCACTAAGCAAGCGGCACCATGAAGACCAAGGAGCTCTCCAAACAGGTCAGGGACAAAGTTGTGGAGAAGTACAGATCAGGGTTGGATTATAAAAACAATATCTGAAACTTTGAACATCCCACGGAGCACCATTAAATCCATTATTAAACTATGGAAAGAATATGGCACCACAACAAACCTGCCAAGAGAGGGCCGCCCACCAACACTCACGGACCAGGCAAGGAGGGCATTAATCAGAGAGGCAACAAAGAGATCAAAGATAACCCTGAAGGAGCTGCAAAGCTCCACAGCGGAGATTGGAGTATCTGTCCACATAGGGCCATTTTAAGCCGTACACTCCACAGAGCTGGGCATTATGGAAGAGTGGCCAGAAAAAAAGCCATTGCTTAAAGAAAAATATAAGCAAACACGTTTGGTGTTCGCCAAAAATGCATGTTAGAGACTACCCAAAATATGGAAGAAGGTTCTCTGGTCAGATGAGACTAAAATTGAGCTTTTTTGCCATCAAGGAAAACGCTGTGTCTGGCGCAAACCCAACACCTCTCATCACCCCTGGTGGCAGCATCATGCTTTAGGGATGTTTTTCATCGGCAGGGACTGGGAAACTGGTCAGAATTGAAAGAATGATGGATGGTGCTAAATACAGGGAAATTCTTGAGGGAAACCTGTTTCAGTCTTCCAGAGATTTGAGACTGGGACCGAGGTTCACCTTCCAGCAGGACAATGACCCTAAGCATACTGCTAAAGCAACACTCGAGTGGTTTAATTTAAATGTCTTGGAATGGCCTAGTCAAAGCCCAGATCTCAATCCAATTGATAATCTGTGGTATGACTTAATGATTGCTATACACCAGCGGAACCAATCCAACTTGAAGGAACTGGAGCAGTTTTGCCTTGAAGAATGGGCAAAAAACCCAGTGGCTAGATGTGCCAAGCTTATAGAGATATACCCCAAGAGACATGCAGCTGTAATTGCTGCAAAAGGTGGCTCTACAAAGTATTGACTTTGGTGGGGGGGTGAATAGTCATGCACGCTCAACTTTTCTGTTTTTTTTTGTCTTATTTCTTGTTTGTTTCACAGTAAAACATATTTTGCATCTTCAAAGTGGTAGGCATGTTGTGTAAATCAAATGATACAAACCCCCAAAAAATCAATTTTAATTCCAGGCTGTAAGGCATCATAATAGGAAAAATGCCAAGGGGGGTGAATACTTTTGCAAGCCACTGTAAATCGCAATCATTAACAAGCTGTTATATAATGTAAAAGCAATGGGTAAAAAATGTCTGCTCTGCAGATTCTGTTAAATTCCAACCTAAATGTGTTTTGTGTTGATGTGTCCACAGTGAGGTATGTGTCTGTGCAGACAGGAAGCTCCATCACCATCCCATGTCACTATGATCTGAATCACATCAACCATGTGAAATACTGGTGTAAAGGATTAGGTTGGGATGTGTGTTCTTATGTGGTACGCACTGACCATCCTAAGATCAGTGGTAAGGCCTCAATCTCTGATGACATCAACAAGAGAATCTTCACTATGACCATGACTAACCTGAAGTCACGGGACTCTGAGCATTACAGGTGTGTTGTGGAGATCAATGGAGGACCAGATATCAGGATACAATGGTTCTACCTATCTGTCACTTTAGGTAAGATCCCTTCACTGCTTGTATCTAGTAAAGTATAATGAATAGTGCTCAGCAATGTCCTATGGATTGTCCTGTAAACCTGCAATGTCAAACACAAAATAATGACCCAATTATACATTTCATTTTACAACAAATGAAATGAGAAATGTGTAACCAGTCTGAAATTCATAGACAGAGCTATACTGTATGTGTAGGTGCAAGAACTGACCGTGTTTTGAAGCTGGACAGTGTTTGTTTAGAATCACATAGTTTAAAAACACTTTTGTCTTCTCTGAATTCTTGTTTTTTACCTCTGTGTTCAGGTACTCCAGGACTCTATGTGGACCAACAGGAAGTGACTGGAGTAGAAGGAGGGAGTGTCACTGTCCGTTGTTACTATAGTAACTCTGGAGATATAAAGTGGTGCAGGATGGGTGGTGATTGTGTGTCGTATTCTGGGACTTTACATGGAACATCAGTGACATTAAAGCGGACTAGTGATGCTAATAACAGAAAAGTCTTAACAGTGACTATGAGTGGACTGAAGATGGAGAACACTGACTGGTATTGGTGTGAAGTGGGAGAACTAGTGATGTCTGTTCACATCACTGTCAGTCAACAAACTGCAACACAGAGAACCCCCTCTATCAGTAAGTAAAGTCTATTTGGGTCCCAAAAAGTTACTTCACATGTAAATTCTGTAACGCCAAGGTAGTGGGTTCGATCCCCTGGTGTTAGGCCTACTGCTGCTAGGTAGCTCTCTCTCTGCTCTCTCCCTCCCCTCTGTCTGTCCTTGATTGCAGGAGTGAAGTCTGGTGTGCGGGAGTCAGGGTTCCAGCTGCAGCTCATTCACCATATCACCTCAGCCTTTAAGACCCGGTCAAACTTACCACTCATCGTCAGATCATAGTCAAGACGACCATATATTTGGAACCTGACTCCTGCCTCCGCTTCACTCCTGCCACCACCATCCTGCTCTCCATTACCGGACCTCTCTTTTGGACTCACCACGGACACTAGGACATTACGGTACCACACCTGCCCTGATCTGGATCTGTTACCCTCCCTGTACCTGGACTTGCTCTTCCCATATATTTGGAAACCTGGACTTTGAACATTGTAAATAAACCTGTTAAAACTTCTCTGGCTGGGTGTACTTGTCTGCATTTGGGTTCCTATCCAGTTAAATCATAACACCTGGACCACCCATACACAAAAAAAAATTGATGCACGCATGACTGTAAGTCGCTTTGGATAAAAGCGTCTGCTAAATGGCATATTATTATATTATTATTATTATTATTATCACTCATTCAGCTGTATTATCCCACATATTATGGCAATTGGCTGATAATATGAACACAAAGAAACATTACACTTTTATCATACGCTACAACAGTTAAAGCTAACCAAATACCCTCCCTAAATGCATATAGAGACTGTTAGCACTTCGTCTTGGTAGAACATCTCTGTGGTTGCCTTGTGAGCAGTAGCAGCAATGTTGGTGTTATTCTCACTCATATTGAAGGACAAGTTGCACACTTTAAAAACAACGTTATTTGTATAGTAATAATGTCACGATCGTAGTAGGAGTGAGTAGACCAAGGCGCAGCGTGTGAAACAAACATGACTTTAATAGATAAAGTTATACAAAACAAAACACGACTCGTGAAGTCCACGGTGACAAATACCGAACACGGAACAAAAACCCACAACACCCAAGGGAAAACATACAGTTTAAATATGGCTCCCAATCAGAGACAACCCACAACAGCTGACACTCGTTGCCTCTGATTGGGAGCCACTCTGGCCAACATAGAAAACACAACCTAGAACACCCAACATAGAAAATGACAACCTAGAACTCAAACACAGCACATACACACACGGAATCTACACACCCTGACTCAACAATTAAAGTCCCCAGAGCCAGAGTGTGACAAATAATCTCAATAATAATAATGTAAACTTCCACACATGTGAATAGCTAAATAATTGTTCCATTTATCACAACAGTGTAAACAACAAGTTATTACTTTTTCACAAATGATCAATTTATAATGATCTATTTTAATTGTGTTTTTGATTCAAGTTCTTCTATGTAATCCATCAGGTCCATAGATGTGAAAGTCCTACTGATTCCTTGGGGCATGTTGGTGGTGGTGACAGCTGGTATCCTAGTCACATGGAAGATGTGGAAAAAGCATAGTAAGTAGTCATTTTATGTGAATATAAAAACGAGAATAGTTTAGAAAAATACAAAACGTATTGTCATTGTGAACAACATTATATTGCTTGCTTGTGATTTATCTTGAATGACAGAAAGTATTTAGAGGAATTGTCTATAAGAAATCCATTCAGAGGTATTATTGTACTATAACAAACTCAGAAGTAATTGACATCTCCCTCTCTTTATTCCAGAGGACAATAAGGCCAAGGACCAGACACCTAACAACTCAGTGGTAGGATACACTTAATTTATTATATTATATTATTTTCAACCATCTGCTTTTCTGTTCATGATTTGGGATCATCTACCATTTGACTCTAGTGTTACCTCTTCAGTTGGTTATCAATGAGTTGACATAAAAGGTCCCATATTCTGAACCCAAGGTCTTATAACACTCAAGACGTTGACAAATGATGTTTAAAAGACAGAGAACAGGAAGTTGTCAGTTCACTAAATATATCTGTGACTGCATCCTATCATGGAAACAAACTGTGGTTTAGTTGGTAAATAGACAAGTCCTGTATCTCTTTGCTATTTATTTCTTTGCAGTCTGCTGACCCTGAGCAGGACATTACATACAGCAGAGTGAGCCACACCAGAGAAACAGCACAGCAGGTACAAACTGAATAAACCTGGTTTAGGTCTGTGGAGATCTTGGACTAGTACCAATCACTCCATCTCAGCAGTGTGAGCTTGGGTTCTCTCTCTCTCTCTCTCTCTCTCTCTCTCTCTCTCTCTCTCTCTCTCTCTCTCTCTCTCTCTCTCTCTCTCTCTCTCTCTCTCTCTATACATGTAGCCATATGTTTACCTTCTGTCCTGTCCATTTCTCAGAGCCCAAACCCAGACAGCCACCATGACGTGATGTACAGCACTGTGATGCCTGATCAGTTCAAGACAGAACAGAAGGTCAACATATGGCTACATGCATCTTGGGTCTTAGACAACATTATGGCTGTTACTCATATAACGTCATAGCCTTGGCAAATTTGCATCTGTTTTAGAAAACAATTGTATTTACAGTATAATTTTCTGTCTTGGAACAAGCAATATATAAATATACACTATAACAATACAACAATACATTTTTGTTATCTGGGTCTCTCTCTACCAGCAGGCCCCATTTCCTGAAGATGATGATGATGCCACATACAGCACTGTCATCCCCCAGCACAAGGCCCAACTAAAAGTACAGGCCAAGGTAAAGCTGCTCTGTTGATTAGCCACAGCTAGTATTATGTTATCAGAAACAACAGTAGGTGATTGTTTCCTCAGTGTTAATATAGTCATGGTTATGTCACCATTATACCTATAGGTATAATATATCACCTTTATGTCACATATCACAATTACATGTGATATGTGACATAAAGGTGTGCGACCCAGCGTGCTATCGACCCATAGCTTATTGGACTTTCTGCCGGAATCACTGGACCCTAGCGCCGGATCATCACAACCAGCTAGCTAGCTGCAACTAAATGGCTACCTGTTATTAGTCACCGTTAGCGTCTTCACCATTGTCCGTGGCCTACACTATCCACCAGCCAGCTCTAGCTAGCCTGGACAATTCGTCGGCCAGTCTGCACAGCGTGCTATCGACCCAGCGTGCTATCGACCCATAGCTTATTGGACTTTCTGCCGGAATCACTGGACCCTAGCGCCGGATCATCACAACCAGCTAGCTAGCTGCAACCTGTTGTTGGCTGATTACCATTACCATTGCCCTATAGCAAGCACCTGTTAGCCTTGAGCTAGCCTGCTAGCTCCCTGCTAGCTGTGCTGAAGCACCAATTTGAACTGCTCTCGGACTCACATATTGCTGTTCACTGGACCTTATGATCACTCAGCTGCACAGCTGATGCCTGCTGGACTGTTCCTTTACACGGTACTCTGTCCTGTTTATTCTGTTTAGTCTTAGCCCAAACGTTATCGCTATTTCCAGTTGTGTCTTAGCTCTCTCTAATAACACGTGACTGCTTTATGCCTCTCTCCCATGTCAATTATGCCTTGCCTATTGCTGTTTGGGTTAGTTCTTATTATACAATTTCAATGTAGAACCCCTAGTCCCTCTCAAACTGTCTCATATAGTTCCTTTGTTCCTCCCCCCATACACGCCGAGACCGGCTCAATCGATGCCTCCAATGACGCTATCTCTTTCATTGTTACCCAACGTTTAGGATTACCTGAACTGTACTCATATCCTTCCATATCCTTTTCTGTACATAATGCCCTGAATCTTTTCTACAACGCCCGGAGAACTGCCCCCTTTATTCTATGTACCCAACGCACTAGAAGACCAGTTCTTAAAGCCTTTAGTCGTATCCTTATTCTAGTCCTCCTCTGTTCCTCTGGTGATGTAGAGGTTAACCCAGGCCCTGCAGCCCCCAGTATCACTCCTACTCCCCAGGAGCTATCATTTGTTGACTTCTGTAACCGTAAAAGTCTTGGTTTTCTGCACATAAATATCAGAAGCCTCCTTCCTAAGTTTGAGTTATTCACTGCGTTAGCACACTCCACCAACCCTGATGTTCTAGCAGTGTCTGAATCCTGGCTTAGGAAGGCCACCAAAAATTCTGAAATTTCCATCCCCAACTATAACATTTTCCGTCTAGATAGAACTGCCAAAGGGGGTGGAGTTGCAATCTACTGTAGAGATAGCCTGCAGAGCTCCATCATACTATCCAGGTCTGAGCCCAAACAGTTTGAGCTTTTACTTCTAAAAATCCACCTTTCCAGAAATAAATCTCTCACTGTTGCCGCTTGCTACAGACCCCCCTCAGCCCCCAGCTGTGCCCTGGACACCATATGTGAATTGATTGCCCCCCATCTATCCTCAGAGTTCGTACTGCTTGGTGACCTAAATTGGGATATGCTTAATACCCCGGCCATCCTACAATCCAAGCTAGATGCCCTCAACCTCACGCAAATTATCAACGAACCTACCAGGTACAACCCTAAATCCGTAAACATGGGTACCCTCATAGATATCATCCTGACTAACTTACCCTCTAAATACACCTCCGCTGTCTTCAACCAGGATCTCAGCGATCACTGCCTTATTGCCTGCGTCCGTAACGGGTCCGCGGTCAAACGCACTCACCCCTCATCACTGTCAAACGCTCCCAAAAACACTTCAGCGAGCAGGCCTTCCTAATTGACCTGGCCCAGGTATCCTGGATGGATATAGATCTCATTCCGTCAGTAGAGGATGCCTGGTTGTTCTTTAAAAGTTATTTCCTCTCAATCTTAAATAGACATGCCCCATTCAAAAAATACAGAACTAAGAACAGATATAGCCCCTGGTTCTCCTCAGACTTGACTGCCCTTGACCAGCACAAAAACATCCTGTGGCGTACTGCATTAGCATCAAATAGCCCCCGTGATATGCAACTTTTCAGGGAAGTTAGGAACCAATATACACAAGCAGTTAGGAAAGCAAAGGCTAACTTTTTCAAACAGAAATTTGCATCCTGTAGCACTAACTCCAAAACGTTTTGGGACACTGTAAAGTCCATGGAAAATAAGAGCACTTCCTCCCAGCTGCCCACTGCACTGAGGCTAGGAAACACTATCACCACCGATAAATCTACAATAATCGAGAATTTCAACAAGCATTTTGCTACGGCTGGCCATGCTTTCCACCTGGCTACCACTACCCCGGCCACCAGCTCTGCACCCTCCGCTGCAACTTGCCCATGCCCCCCCCCGCTTCTCCTTCATACAAATCCAGACAGCTGATGTTCTAAAAGAGCTGCAAAATCTGGACCCCTACAAATCATCTGGACTAGACAATCTGGACCCTTTCTTTCTAAAACTAGCCGCCGAAATTGTCGCAACCCCTATTACCAGCCTGTTCAACCTCTCTTTCGTAACGTCTGAGATCCCCAGAGATTGGGAAAGCTGCCGCGGTCATCCCCCTCTTCAAAGGGGGTGACACTCTAGATCCAAACTGTTACAGACCCATATCCATCCTGCCCTGCCTTTCAAAAGTTTTTGAAAGCCAAGTCAACAAACAGATCACCAACCATTTCAAATCCCACCGTACCTTCTCCGCTATGCAATCCGGTTTCCGAGCTGGTCATGGGTGCACTTCAGCCACGCTCAAGGTCCTAAATGATATTATAACCGCGATCGATAATAGACAGTACTGTGCAGCCGTTTTCATTGACCTGGCCAAGGCTTTCGACTCTGTCAACCACCGCATTCTTATTGGCAGACTAAATAGCCTTGGTTTCTCAAATGACTGCCTCGCCTGGTTCACCAACTACTTCTCAGATAGAGTTCAATGTGTCAAATCGGAGGGCCTGTTGTCTGGACCTATGGCAGTCTCTATGGGGGTGCCACAGGGTTCAATTCTTGGGCCAACTCTTTTCTCTGTGTATATCAATGACGTCGCTCTTGCTGCTGGTGACTCTCAGATCCACCTCTACGCAGACGACACCATTTTGTATACATCTGGCCCTTCATTGGACACTGTGTTAACAAACCTCCAAACGAGCTTCAATTCCATACAACACTCCTTCAGTAGCCTCCAACTGCTCTTAAACACTAGTAAAACTAAATGCATGCTCTTCAACCGAACGCTGCTTGCACCCGCCCACCCGACTAGAATCACTACTCTAGACGGGTCTGACCTAGAGTACGTGGACAACTACAAATATCTAGGTGTCTGGTTAGACTGTAAACTCTCCTTCCAGACTCACATTAAGAATCTCCAATCCAAAGTTAAATCTAGAATCGGTTTCCTATTTCGCAACAAAGCCTCCTTCACTCATGCTGCCAAACATGCCCTCGTAAAACTGACTATCCTACCGATCCTTGACTTCGGCGATGTCATTTACAAAATAGCCTCCAACACTCTACTCAGCAAATTGGATGTTGTCTATCACAGTGCCATCCGTTTTGTCTCCAAAGCCCCATATAATACCCACCACTGTGACCTGTACGCTCTTGTTGGCTGGTCCTCACTACATATTCGTCGCCAAACCCACTGGCTCCAGGCCATCTATAAATCACTGCTAGGCAAATCCCCGCCTTATCTTAGCTCATTGGTCACCATAGCAACACCCACCCGTAGTCTGCGCTCCAGCGGGTATATCTCACTGGTCATCCCCAAAGCCAACACCTCCTTTGGCCGCAATTCCTTCCAGTTCTCTGCTGCCAATGACTGGAACAAATTGCAAAAATCTCTGAAGCTGGAGACACTTATCTCCCTCACTAACTTTAAGCATCAGTTGTCAGAGCACCTTACCGATCACTGCACCTGTACACAGCCGATCTGAAATTAGCCCGCCCAACTACCTCATCCCTATATTGTTATTTATTTTGCTCATCCGTACCCCAGTATCTCTATTTGCACATCATCTCTTGCACATCATTCCAGTGTTAATACTAAATTGTAATTATTTTGCACTATAGCCTATTTTATTGCCTTACCTCCATAACTTGCTAAATTTGCACACTGTATATTAATTGTATTTCTGTTGTATTTTTTTTTATTTTTGTTTTGTTTTACCCCATATGTAACTCTGTGTTGTTGTTTTTATCGCACTGCTTTGCTTTATCTTGGCCAGGTCGCAGTTGTAAATGAGAACTTGTTCTCAACTGGTTTACCTGGTTAAATAAAGGTGAAATAAAAAATAAATAAAACAACTGTCTACACTTTTAATTTCACTGAGAAGTCTGTTTCAAACTCTTTAACCACACACATCTTTCTTAGTCTTTTTAGTTTTGCTGCATGAAAAACTGTATCATCACATTGTGACCAGCTAACCACATTGTTTTCAGTGTGTATCCATAACATTACAGTGTGGAGTGTGCCTGGGTTTAGGGTGAAGTTGCCCCTAGATGCTGATCTTGGGTCAGATTTAAAAAATGTTCCCACTTAAGGTTAAGGTTAGGATTGGGGGAGGGGAAGCTGATCCTAGATCTCTATCTATTGGTCCTCTGTAGCTCAATTGGTAGAGCATGGCGCTAGTAACGCCAAGGTGCTAAATAACTAAAATGTAATGTAAAATGTAAGGTAGTGGGTTCGATCCCCAGGACCACCCATACGTAAAAATGTATGCACATATGACTGTAAGTCGCTTTGGATAAAGCGTCTGCTAAATGGCATATTATTATTATTATTGGAAATGTCACCACAGTGAATGTGACTGAATGTTACACGTTCTCTCCAGCAGAGGGCAGCAGCAGCACAGCAGTGACTGACTGAGTGACCTTGGTGGAGTCCTTATCCTGGAAGGACAGCCCACTCCCCTCTCCTGGGTCTCAACATCTATCTGCCTCCAATATGCTTTTGTCATACCTCTTAACCCACCCCAGAAACACCCCTCTATCCTTTTGTGTCCATAAACTACTGAAGACAGTCTGCTGTGTTAGTTTTCTTGTCACCCCTTACACTATCTGTTATAGTAGTTATGTGTCAGCCACCTTTTACCCTTGTCACTTGTTTTTTACATCATCATCTTATTTCTCTCACCTAATTAATTGTTCTATGCCTGTAACTAATCATGATCAAAAGTATAGATAGTATAGTATAGTAGCTACTATGTATAATAACTACTGTACTGCGATAATAAAATGTCATATACTGTCTATATTGCACAATGGACATCTGTCACACCTGATGTGTATTTTTAATGGATTATCAGATAAAATTGAGTTAATCATGAACATATAGTTAACATTCTTTGTGGCTAACTGAATTGGGCCGTTTGTTTTTGTCTCTCTCTTCAAACACAGTGAAGGGAGCAGCACCAGGGTTGAATAGAGTTTGGGCTAGACCTTTGTCTCCTTGGTATCTTCTTGATTGATTACAGCATGAGGGGGTGAGGTTTGTGTAATTTAGGGCCTTGTCATGTTTAAACTAAACATGAGTGTGGACTGGACTGTGGGTTCGATCAATGGTTGGACCGCATTCTGCCATGCTCAATGCCTGAAGTAGGCGCAGCATGCCCTGGGACGTCTTCCTGCAGGCTTGGGTAAAGTCTCTGACATTTTCGCCATTCCCTTGGAATACCAGGACATCCGGGAGGTTTTCAGAAAGGCCCGTGCCACCTCACTTCCTCCGCTTCGGCCCTATGACTGCGCCATTGACCTTCTCCCGGGCACTGCACCGCCTCAGGGGTGGCTCTATTCCCTGTCGGGTCCGGAGACCAAGGCGATGGAAACGTACATTGAGGACTCCCTGGCTGCAGGTTGTATCCGTCATTCTGCCTCCCCCGCCGGCACAGGGTTTTTCTTTGTGGAGAAGAAGGACAAAACCTTGCGCCTGCGTAACGACTACCGGGGCCTGAATGACATCACGGTTAAAAACCGTTACCCACTTCACCTCATCGCCTCGGCTTTTGAGTCTCTCCAGGGGGCTACCATCTTCTCCAAGTTGGACCTCCTGAACGCCTACCATCTGGTAAGGATACGGGAAGGGGACGAGTGGAAGACATCCTTTAACACGGCTAGCAGGCACTACGAATACCTTGTTATGCCATTCAGACTGACCAACGCTCCTGCAGTGTTCCAGGCCTTGGTTCATAATGTTCTCCGTGACATTCTCGTTTTTTTGCCGCTTGGCTCAAGAACATGTCCTCCATGTTTTTCAGCACTCACCTCTCCCAAGGTCCCGATCACATGGTCTCCAGCTGCAGACCGGGCATTCTTGGACCTCAAGCACCGATTCACAACCACCCCCTTCCTAATCCATCCGGATCAGTCCCGGCAGTTCGTGTTGGAGGTCGACGCCTTGGACATCAGATTGGGGTCTGTCCTGTCCCAGCATTCGGCCCAAGACCAAATGTTGCATCCCTGCACTTTCTTCTCCCATCGTCTCAACACCACTGAAAGGAATTACGACGCGGGTAACCGAGAACTCTTCACGGTTAAGATGGCGTTAGAGGAGTGGAGGCACTGGTTAGAGAGGAAGGAACACCCTTTCATAGTGTGGATGGATCACAAGAACCTGGAATATCTCCACACATTCAAGCGCCTCAACTCCAGGCAATGTCGACAGGCCCTGCTATTCACTCGGTTCAACTTCACCATCTCCTTCAGCCCGGGATCCAAGAATGTGAAGCCGGATGAGCTTTCACGCCTCTATAGCCCCTCTGATACACCAATGGATCCTGAGACCGCCCTACCCTAACTCTTGTCTCGCGGCTGCATTTGTCTGGGGTATAGAGAACCAGGTCCGTGAGGCGCAGTGTTCCCAGCCGGACCCCGGGGAGGGGGCCCGGTTACCCAGATGTTTGTCCAGGACTCTGCCTGTTCTCCATTTCTGGATTGGGCTCATTCCTCCCGACTGGCCAGCCATCCTGGCTCCCGTCGGACCCTGACCTTTGTACGACTACTTTTTTGGTGGCCCACCTTGGTTCATGACGTCTCCATGTTCATCACCGCCTGCACTGTGTTTACTCAGAATAAAATTCTAAGGCAAGCTCCGGCTGGCCTCCTTCAACCTCTTCCCGTTCCTCACCGCACCTGGTCCCATATATCCCTGGACTTGTCAAGGGTCTCCCTCCATCAGATGGCAAAACCACTATCCTCACGTTGGTGGATAGGTTTTCCAAAGCCGCCCACTTCATTCCCCTTCCCAAGTCACCCTCAGCCAAGGAAATGGCTCAGCTCATGGTGCAGCACGTCTTCCGGATCCATGGACTTCCGGTGGTCTCCGATCGCGGTCCTCTGTTTTCGTTCTGGTTCTGGAAGGCGTTCTGCACCCTCATTGGGGCATCGGCCAGCCTGTCCTCCTGTTTTCACCCCCAATCTAACGGCCAGTCGGAGGGAGCCAATTAGGATCTGGAGACGACTCTTCGTTGCCTCGTCACTGCCAACCCCACCTCCTGGAGCCAGCAACTCGTGTGGGTGGAATACAGTGGGGGGAAAAAGTATTTAGTCAGCCACCAATTGTGCAAGTTCTCCCACTTAAAAAGATGAGAGAGGCCTGTAATTTTCATCATAGGTACACGTCAACTATGACACACAAAATAAGAGAAAAATCATTGTAGGATTTTTTATGAATTTATTTACAAATTATGGTGGAAAATAAGTATTTGGTCAATAACAAAAGTTTCTCAATACTTTGTTATATACCCTTTGTTGGCAATGACACAGGTCAAACGTTTTCTGTAAGTCTTCACAAGGTTTTCACACACTGTTGCTGGTATTTTGGCCCATTCCTCCATGCAGATCTCCTCTAGAGCAGTGATGTTTTGGGGCTGTCGCTGGGCAACACGGACTTTCAACTCTGACTTTCAACTGATTTTTTATGGGGTTGAGATTTGGAGACTGGCTAGGCCATTCCAGGACCTTGAAATGCTTCTTACGAAGCCACTCCTTCGTTGCCCGGGCGGTGTGTTTGGGATCATTGTCATGCTGAAAGACCCAGCCACGTTTCATCTTCAATGCCCTTGCTGATGGAAGGAGGTTTTCACTCAAAATCTCGCGATACATGGCCCCATTCATTCTTTCCTTTACACGGATCAGTGGTCCTGGTCCCTTTGCAGAAAAACAGCCCCAAAGCATGATGTTTCCACCCCCATGCTTCACAGTAGGTATGGTGTTCTTTGGATGCAACTCAGCATTCTTGGTCCTCCAAACACGACGAGTTGAGTTTTTACCAAAAAGTTCTATTTTGGTTTCATCTGACCATATGACATTCTCCCAATCCTCCTCTGGATCATCCAAATGCACTCTAGCAAACTTCATACGGGCCTGGACATATACTGGCTTAAGCAGGGGGACACGTCTTGCACTGCAGGATTTGAGTCCCTGGCGGCGTAGTGTGTTACTGATGGTAGGCTTTGTTACTTTGGTCCCAGCTCTCTGCAGGTCATTCACTAGGTCCCCCCGTGTGGTTCTGGGATTTTTGCTCACTGTTCTTGTGATCATTTTGACCCCACGGGGTGAGATCTTGCGTGGAGCCCCAGATCGAGGGAGATATCAGTGGTCTTGTATGTCTTCCATTTCCTAATAATTGCTCCCACAGTTGATTTCTTCAAACCAAGCTGCTTACCTATTGCAGATTCAGTCTTCACAGCCTGGTGCAGATCTGCAATTTTGTTTCTGGTGTCCTTTGACAGCTCTTTGGTCTTGGCCATAGTGGAGTTTGGAGTGTGACTGTTTGAGGTTGTGGACAGGTGTCTTTTATACTGATAACAAGTTCAAACAGGTGCTATTAATACAGGTAACGAGTGGAGGACAGAGGAGCCTCTTAAAGAAGAAGTTACAGGTCTGTGAGAGCCAGAAATCTTGCTTGTTTGTAGGTGACCAAATACATATTTTCACCAATAATTTGCAAATAAATTCATTACAAATCCTACAATGTGATTTTCTGGAGAAAAAAAATCTCAATTTGTCTGTCATAGTTGACGTGTACCTATGATGAAAATTACAGGCCTCTCTCATCTTTTTAAGTGGGAGAACTTGCACAATTGGTGGCTGACTAAATAATTTTTTTCCCCATTGTATGCCCGCAACAACCTTCCCTGCTCAGTCACTGGTCTCTCGCCTTTCGGGTGTTCGATGGGATATCAGCCCCCGCTCTTCCCTGAGCAAGAGGACAAGGTCAGCATACCCTCGGCCCAGATGTCCATCCGCCACTGTCGCCGTACCTGGAAGAGAGCCCGGTATGCTCTTCTCAAGACCACCTCCAGGTATGGACGACAGGCGGACCGCCATCGGACCCCGGCTCCCCATTGTCGTCTCGGGCAGAGGGTATGGCTGACCACTCGGGATCTGCCCCTCCGGGTGGAGATCCGCAAACTTTCCCCCCGTTATATCGGCCCTTTCCCCATCTCTAAGATTCTTAGCCACTCTGCTGTTCGTCTCCTGTTGCCCCGCACCCTCCGTATACATCCCTCTTTTCATGTATCAAGGATTAAACCTCTGTCTCACAGCCTCTGTCTCCTCTTTCCAGTAAACTAAGGGACAACAACACTTAAGCTTCTACTTCCAGCTTATACAAACTATATACATTTTACGGACACAGTATATTTTACAATAGCTCTCTTTTATTTGTTTTTAGTCCCATCCTTCAGCTACCCTCAACCCATCCTATATATCTCTGAAGACCCTCCAGTTTTGATTTATATTTGCTATATATTTTTCAACTCTGCTGTTTCATAAAGGTTCTGAACCTATATACAAAATCAGAACTGTTTGTGGTCGCCATTGAACATTCACGTGTCCTGGTCTCCGTCTGCCCAAAATAAATTATTAACCAGAGTGGAGAGTCAAAGGACAATTGTGGAGGAGTTCCCGGGGTTCAAACCAAATCTGTTAAAGTACAGGGCAGGGAATTGATGAACAGTGGGGCATTTATCATATGTTACTGTTTAAGTACCTTAAGTTGGTTTCTGTAAACATTTACTTTGATTAATTTATGGCACCTTTTATTATGTTTTTTATAATATTTTTAGCAATTTTGAATGTATAGTTTCTTTATTGAATTTGATTGTTTCCGTAGGAGGGGCTATGGCAATTTATAGGCTGGGGTAGAGCTCGTCCCGGACCTGGAGTCGCGGGCAGACCATGATAAGCAGATTCCACTAGCTTCCATAGCCACCGAGTCAGATTCCACAGCCACAAAGTCAACATTTTATTTAAGGTTAGGCATAAGGTTAGCAGTGTGGTTAGGTTAGGGTTAAGGTTAGGTTAAAAATATAATTTTAAGAACATCAATTGTAGAAATGGGCGGGGTTGCCACGTGAACGCGGCAATGAACCTTTGATGCAGAAGCATGTAACGTTTAGAGCCCAAGACATATGGGTATCGACTGAAAGCCAAGTTGAAGTCTAGTCTCGTGTTTTTCAAATTTGTAATTTTTTGGTGTGGTTTTCCTGTTTTTGTCCCGCACTGCAAATATTCCTCACTGGATTCTGGAACTCCAACAACCTTTTTGTCAAATAAACCAATAGTGACACCATACCAGCCACTGCCAACCAACCCTACAGTTTAGCTAAGCAGTCTTTTATCAACATGTAATGCATTGAGTTAACCTGAAACCTGTAGTCTTGTGGTACAGCAGCTTCCTGAGCTACTGCTGATCCGCTACCTTACAGGACAATGTGGTTTGGAGCTGTGTCTATGACCAGGGTTTATTTCCTGGACAACGTTTATTGTTTCTATTTCTATTCCTTTCTAGTCTAATTCTTTTTAAGACAGAGAGGGTTCATATCTGGATTTTGGCAAAACACCTTAAAATCACATAGACTGGAAGTCTAATCATGGGTTTACTTTGAAGCTGATTTTTGGTCTGGTCTGTGGAGATATTGGTCTAACTTTATTGGGAACAAATACATCAAGTAGGTACATAAATAAATAATTGAAATCAATTAATTTGAACAAATTAAATCATATCAATTGTATTGACTGATCCACAGAATGTATTGTTACCAGCCAATCAGGGGTATGTTCACTTTAACAGAAGCAGAATGAGGGGTACAGACAGTGATGTGTATAGGAGTCATTGCCTTTGGTGCCTCGGTCCTTGACACATACATTTGTGTACAGGTACTATAACACAGAAACACAAACCACACATGGCTCTTCATCTCTCCCTCCTCCTCCTCCTCTTCTCCAGACTCTCAGGTAAGGGTAAAATGTTTTTATGAAGTGAAAAAGTATCATGGTTCAGTGCGCTGCTGCTTGAAGTCAGACAAAATATTAGCTAGCCTACATATTCAGCCCACACTCATCCCTGCTATACCAGCCATTTTGTACACTACTCCCTCCGACTGTTGTCCTTGTCCACCTGAATGGGTAATTGGTAGACCACCTTATCAGTTGACCGAAAGGACTGAGTCTAAATGTGTTTTCTGTTGCTGTGTCTGCAGGTACCCAGGCAGGGGAGTACGGTGTGTCCACAGTGAGTAAGGTGTCTGTGAAGACAGGAAACTTCATCACCATCCCATGTCGCTATAATCTGAGATACATAGAATATGTCAAATACTGGTGTCAAGGAGATTACTGGAATTCTTGTTCTGCTCTAGTACGCACAGACCAACCAAAGATATCTGGGACGGTGTCAATCTCTGATGATGTCACCCGAAGAATCTTCTCTGTTACCATGACTGATCTGCAGCCAGAGGACTCTGGGTATTACTGGTGTGCTGTGGAGACTACAGGAAGAGATCAACATACATACTTGCACCTGTCAGTTACCACAGGTTAGCTCCCAATACCTCTCCTCAATCACACGTTTTTTTTATTTGTTCAGTATGACACAGCTATGTAGCTATTGACTTGGGGAAGACTATTTTAAGGCTCTAAATACAATGTATTTACATGGCTATACATATAGGCAGATACAATGTATGTATGGAGTGTGTTTTCATTGTGGGTATACATTGTTATACTGTGGAGAACAGAAACACTTTATTATGAAGGGTTTCTACATAAGGACTTCATAACACATTCATAAGCCATGCATAATGAAATCAAAATCACAACCAAATGCTGATTTATTAATTATCTTTGAGACATTAAATTGAAATACTGTAGAATTCCATTCTTCTTATTGAAGACCGCTCCTTCTGAGGAGTACCAATATGGCGGACGGTGGCTTCAAAGCCTCTCATTGGCCAATACATAGCATCAGCAATCTAGTGTTTGTATACACTGAGTGTACAAAACATTAGGAACACCTTCCTAATATTGAGTTGCACCCCCTTTTGACCTCAGAACAGCCTCAATTAGTCAGGGCATGGACTCTACAAGGTGTCAAATGTGTTCCACAGAGATGCTGGCCCATGTTGATGTCACGGATACGGCCGAGGCTGCCCCTCCTCCTCGTTCGGGCAGGCTTCGGCGGTCGTCGTCACCGGAGTACTACCTGCCACCGATCGATGTTTCTGTCTCTCACTAGTTCTGTCTGTATTGTTCACACCTGTTACTCATTAGGCTTATTAGTTTCCCTATATTACCTCTGGTTTCCCTCCTGAGTGTGTGCGTGATTGTTCTTTGTTACGTCGTCTGTTGAGCTGTTGTTTTTGCTCTTCCCTGCGTGGAGGGTTTGCTATATTTACTTGGAGTCGAGTAAAGCCATTTATTCTCAGTTCTGTGTCCTGCGCCTGATTCCGTTTCCCCACTGCACCCAGACGCTGACAGAATCACGCACCCGTTATGGAGTCAGCAGGCACGCTCGATCCCAGCGCTTCGTTGGAGGAACGCATCCACCAGTACGCGACCATACTGCAGCGACTAGGTTCGGCTCTGGATCAAGTGATCAACACCATGGCTCGATGGGAGAGAGTTGGGTTTTCTACACCTCCTCTTTTGCCGATTTCTCTTCCATCAAGATCCTCAAACCCTGGGTCCAGTGGTCTTCGGATCTCGCTCCCGAGGGAATACGATGGGACAGCTGCCGGGTGTAAGCGTTTCCTGCTCCAGGTGGAACTTTACCTGACCACCATCCACCCGGCTCCCTTGGGATACGAGAGCGTGTCCGCCCTCATCTCCTGTCTTTCGGGCAGAGCCCTGGAATGGGCCAACGCGGAGTGGGGTGGAATAGACGCTGAGTCCGTTCGTTTCCGGGCAGTATTCGATCTTCCGCCTGAAGGGAGAGCGGCGGGGGAGCGTCTGTTTCACCTAAGCCAGGGAAGGAGGAGCGCACAGGAATACACCCTGGATTTCAGGACACTGGCAGCCAGCGCGGGATGGAACGAGAGGGCCCTGATTGATCACTACCGATGCAGTGTACGGGAGGACGTTCGTCGGGAGCTGGCCTGCAGGGACACTAATCTTAACCTGGACCAGCTGGTAGATTTATCGATCCGGCTGGATAACCTGTTGGCTACCCGCGGACGTCCAGATCAGGGTCCGTCCAGTCCATCCCCCAGCCTTCCGAGTCCACACCTATGGAGCCTGAGTTTTCCCCACATTCCCAGCATAGGGCGCTCTTAGATTCCGGCGCAGCTGGGAATTTCATGGACAGATTGGTTGCGCATAGATTAGGGATTCCTATATTGCCGTTAGATGTGCCCTTCCCCATACGTGCCCTAGATAGTCGCCCATTAGGGTCAGGTATGGTTAGGGAGGTCACAGCTCCACTTGGAGACACAGGGGGGTCATGAAGAGAGAATTAGTCTCTTCCTTATTGATACCCCTGCGTTTCCCATGGTGCTGGGCCTTCCCTGGCTAGCCACCCATGACCCCAGTATTTCGTGGCAACAGAGGGCTCTTAAGGGATGGTCACCTCAGTGCTCGGGAAGGTGTGTAGGTGTTTCCGTAGGGGCAACCATGGTGAAGAGTCCAAACCATGTCTCCCCAATGCACATTCCCTCAGAATATGCCGATTTGGCTCTCACCTTCTGTAAAAAGAAGGCGACTCAATTACCACCCCATCGACGAGGGGATTGTGCGATAGATCTCTGTGAGGGTGCTGCACTTCCCAGGAGTCACGTGTATCCTCTGTCACAGGAGGAGACAGTGGCTATGGAGACATATGTCACCGAATCTCTGGGACAGGGATACATTCGGCCCTCCACTTCCCCTGCCTCCTCGAGTTTCTTTTTTGTGAAGAAAAAGGATGGAGGTTTACGCCCGTGCATTGACTATCGAGGTCTAAATCAGATAACCGTAAAATACAGCTATCCTCTTCCACTCATTGCTAGTATGACGGAGTCATTGCACGGGGCACGCTTCTTCACAAAATTTGACCTCAGGAGCGCGTACAATCTGATCCGTATCCGGGAGGGGGACAAGTGGAAGATGGCATTTAGTACCACCTCTGGTCACTATGAGTACCTCGTCATGCCGTACGGGTTGATGAATGCTCCCTCAGTCTTTCAATCTTTTGTCGATGAGATTTTTAGGGACCTGCACGGACAGGGTGTAGTGGTGTATATAGATGATATTCTCATATACTCCGCTACACGCGACGAGCATGTGTCCCTGGTGCGCAAGGTGCTTGATAGACTGTTGGAGCATGACCTGTACGTTAAGGCTGAGAAATGTCTGTTCTTCAGACAGTCCGTCTCCTTCTTAGGATACCGCTTGTCAGAGTCAGGGGTCGAGATGGAGTGTGACCGCATTTCAGCCATGCGTAATTGGCCGACTCCTACCATGGTAAAGGAGGTGCAGCGATTTTTGGGTTTTGCCAACTACTACCGGAGATTTATCCAGGGCTTTGGCCAGGTAGCAGCTCCCATAACCTCTTTGCTAAAGGGCGGTTCGGTGCACCTGCAGTGGTCAGCGGAGGCGAACAGGGCTTTTGGTCAGCTGAAGGCGCTGTTCACCACGGCTCCCGTGCTGGCTCATCCGGATCCGTCCTTGCAATTCATAGTCGAGGTGGACGCGTCCGAGGCGGGGATAGAAGCTGTACTGTCTCAGCGCTCGGGTACGCCTCCCAAACTCCGCCCCTGTGCTTTCTTCTCGAAGAAGCTCAGCCCGGCGGAGCAAAACTACGACGTGGGGGATCGGGAGCTGTTAGCTGTTGTGAAAGCTCTTAAGGTGTGGAGACATTGGCTTGAGGGGGCTAAACACCCTTTTCTCATTTTGACTGACCACCGCAATCTGGAGGTCATTCGGGCAGCGAGGAGACTGAATCCTCGTCAGGCAAGGTGGGCCATGTTTTCCACGCGTTTTGTGTTCACCCTATCGTATAGACCAGGTTCCCAGAATGCTAAGTCAGACACTCTGTCCCGGCTATATGACTCAGAGGATCGGACCAGGGAGACTACTCCCATTCTTCCGGCTTCTTGTCTGGTGGCGCCGGTGGTATGGGAGGTTGACGCGGACATCGAGCGGGCGTTACGCACGGAGCCCACTCCCCCCCAGTGTCCAATGGGTCGTGCGTACGTTCCGTCCGAAGGTTCGCGATCGTTTGATTTATTGGGCTCACACGTCACCTTCTTCTGGCCATCCTGGCATTGGTCGGACAGTGCGCTGTCTTAGTGGGAAGTACTGGTGGCCCACCTTAGCTCAGGACGTGAGGGTTTATGTTTCTTCCTGTTCGGTGTGCGCTCAGTGCAAAGCACCTAGACACCTGCCCAGAGGTAAATTACAACCTCTCCCCGTTCCACAGCGGCCGTGGTCACACCTATCGGTGGACTTTGTTACAGATCTTCCTCCGTCACAGGGCAACACCACGATCCTGGTCGTTGTGGATCGGTTTTCTAAGTCCTGTCGTCTCATTCCTTTGCCCTATAGTGTCTGATCGGGGTCCCCAGTTAACTTCGAGGGTCTGGAAGGCGTTTATGGACCATCTGGGGGTCTCGGTCAGCCTGACCTCAGGTTTTCACCCCGAGAGTAATGGGCAGGTGGAAAGAGTAAACCAGGATGTGGGTAGGTTTCTGAGGTCGTATTGCCAGGACTGGCAGGGGGATTGGTCAGTTTACATCCCCTGGGCAGAAATGGCACAAAATTCCCTCCGCCACTCCTCCACTGACCTGTCTCCCTTTCAGTGTGTACTAGGTTACCAGCCGGTCCTGGCACCGTGGCATCAGAGCCAGATCGAGGCTCCTGCGGTGGATGAGCGGTGGGCGCTCGGAGCAGACATGGAACGCTGCCCATGTACGCCTGCAAAGGGCGATTAGGAGACAGAAGGCGAGTGCCGACCGCCACCGCAGTGAGGCTCCGGTTTATGCACCGGGGGACCGGGTCTGGCTCTCAACCCGAAACCTGCCCCTTCGCCTGCCCTGCCGGAAGCTGGGTCGGCGGTTTGTGGGGCCCTTTAAAGTTCTGAGGAGATTGAACGAGGTTTGTTATAGGTTACAGCTCCCCCCTGATTACTGTATTAACCCCTCGTTCCATGTGTCTCTCCTCAGGCCGGTGGTAGCTGGTCCGCTCCAGGAGTCCGAGGTACGGGAGTTTCCTCCGCCCCCATTGGACATTGAGGGGGCACCGGCGTACTCGGTCCGTTCCATCATGGATTTGAGGCGTCGGGTTGGAGGCCTGCAGTATCTCGTGGAGTGGGAGGGGTACGGTCCGGAGGAACAGAGCTGGGTTCCCAGGAGGGACATCCTCGATCACTCCTTGTTAAGAGAGTTCCATCGTCGTTATTCCGACTCGCCCTGCTCCGCGTCCTCCTGGCCGTCCCCGAGGCCGGTGTTGACGCACGGCTGGAGCCGCGCGTCAGGTGGGGGGTACTGTCACGGATACAGCCGAGGCTGCCCCTCCTCCTCGTTCGGGCAGGCTTCGGCAGTCGTCGTCACCGGAGTACTAGCTGTCACCGATCGATGTTTCTGTGACTCACTAGTTCTGTCTGTATTGTTCACACCTGTTACTCATTAGGCTTATTAGTTTCCCTATATTACCTCTGTTTTCCCTCCTGAGTGTGTGCGTGATTGTTCTTTGTTACGTCGTCTGTTGAGCTGTTGTTTTTGCTCTTCCCTGCGTGGAGGGTTTGCTATATTTACTTGGAGTCGAGTAAAGCCATTTATTCTCAGTTCTGTGTCCTGCGCCTGATTCCGTTTCCCCACTGCACCCAGACGCTGACAGTTGACTCCAATGCTTCCCACAGTTGTGTGAAGTTGGCTGGATATCCTTTGGGTGGTGGACCATTCTTGACACACATGGGAAACGGTTGAGCGTGAAAAACCCATCAGCGTTGCAGTTCTTGACACACTCAAACCGGTGCTCCTGGCACGTACTACCATACCCCGTTCAAAGGCACTTAAATATTTGTTATTGCCCATTCACCCTCTTAATGGCATACATACACAATCCATGTCTCAATTTGCTCAAGGCTTAAAAATCCTTCTTTAACCTGTCTCTTTTCCTTCATCTACACTGATTGAAGCGGATTTAACAAGTGACATTAATAAAGGATACTAGCTTTCACCTGGATTCACCTGGTCAGTCTATGTCATGGAGAGAGCAGGTGATCTTAATGTTTTGTACACTCAGTGTACATCATTGTCTATTAAATGACATGTGTTGCTTCTCCCTTGGTGAATTTGTGTCTGTACCTCTGTGTTCAGGTACTCCAGGACTCTATGTGGACCAACAGGAGGTGACTGGAGTTGAAGGAGGGAGTGTCACTGTCTGTTGTCACTATAGTAACACTGTGGCTAAGAAGTGGTTGTGGTGTAAGATGGGTCTCTACTATGTCCCCTTGGTGGGAAGATATTCAGGTCTTTTAGATGGAACATCAGTGACATCACAGCAGACCATTGATAACAACAACAGACACATTTTAACAGTGACTCTGAATGGATTGAATATGGGGGATACTGGCTGGTACTGGTGTTCCACAGGTGACCTACAGATGCCTGTTCACATCACTGTCAATCAACTGACCACAACACAGAGTATCAAACCTGCCTCCACCACCACCCCTACCCCCACTTCCACATTCACCATCTCCACTGTCAATCAACTGACCACAACACAGACTGACACCATCATCAGTAAGTAATGAGAGACCAGTTTTAACCAAATATAGTGAAATTAGTCTTTCAAATTCACATAATTCAACTTAAGTCATTTTGCATACTTGATACATTGATAAAAAATTTGAAATTGTGTCACTTCAACACTAATAAATGAAATACAGAAACTGTTGAACCTTGACAGAAAAGCTGACCCCTCAAGTCATCTCTCTGACCACACCCACAACTGTAGTTCCTGCTGTGTCCTCTTCCACCTCTCAGGCCCCAGTCAACAACACACACAATGGAGCCCAGGGGTAGGTGAACACTACCACCTCTTTAGTCGGTACTCAATAAGCAAAAAGTTCATTTATTTTAATTATTGGATGAATAAATTGTGTTGTTTTAAAATATCAAAATAAATGCCTTCTGTATGCCTCAGTCTTCAACTAACACTGTCTGGTTGCAATTTGCATAGTGTCATGTCCTCAAAGCAATGTTGTTCTTCTACAGATGGGAAAGAACAATCTTCTACCTTCCTAAAACTGTTAATGCAGTGCTCTTCCTCCTGTGCACCATCATTGCTGTGGTGAAGTTCATGGCAAACCGACTCTGACGTCAAACTGGATGAGTAGAAACTAGATTTATTTAAAAATCCTCAGCAATCTACACACAATACCCCATAATGTTTTTTAGAAATGTTTGCTAATTTATAAAAAATAAAAACCAGAAATACCAAATTTACATAAGTATTCTGACCCTTTGATATGAGACTCGAAATTGAGCTCATGTGCATCCTGTTTCCATTGATCATCCTTGAGATGTTTCTACAACTTCATTGGAGTCCACCTGTGGTAAATCAAATAAAGAATAATATGGTCAATTCAATTGATTGGACATGATTTGGAAAGGCGCACACCTGTCTATATAAGGTCCCACAATTGACAGTGCATGTCAGAGCAAAAACCAAGCCATGAGGTCCATAGAGCTTGGAGAGAGGATTGTGATGAGGCACAGATCTGGGGAAGGGTACCAAAATATTTCTGCAGCATTGAAGGTCCCCAAGAACACAGTGGCCTCTATCATTCTTAAGTGGATGACGTTTGGAACCACCAAGACTCTTCCTAGAGCTGGCCGCTCGGCCAAACTGAGCAACTGGGGGAGAAGGGTCTTGGTCAGGGAGGTGACCAATAACCCAAAGGTCACTCTGACAGAGCTCTTGAGTTTCTCTGTGGAGATGGGAGAACCTTCCAGAAGGACAAGCATCTCTCCAGCACTCCACCAATCAGGCCTTTATGGTAGAGTGGCCAGATGGAAGCTACTCCTCAGTAAAAGGCACATGACAACCCTCTTGGAGTTTGCCAAAAGGCACCTAAAGACTCTCAGACCATGAGAAACAAGATTCTCTGGTCTGATGAAACCAAGATTGAACTCTTTGGCCTGAATGCCAAGCGTCACATCAGGAGGAAACCTGGCACCATCCCTACGGTGAAGCACGGTAGTGGCAGCGCCATGCTGTGGGGATGTTTTTCAACAGCAGGGACTGGGAGACTAGTCAGGATCGAGGTGAAGATAAACAGAGCAAAGTACAGAGAAATCCTTGATGAAAACCTGCTCCAGAGTGTTTAGGACCTCAGACTGGGGCGAAGGTTCACCTTCCAACAGGACAACGGCCCTAAGCACACAGCCAAGACAACGCAGGAGTGGCTTCGGGACAAGTCTCTGAATTTCCTTGAGTGGCCCTGCCTTGGCCCGGACTTGAACCTGATCGAACATCTCTGGAGCGATCTGAAAATAGCTTTGCAGCAATGCTCCCCATCCAACCTGACAGAGCTTGGGAGGATCTGCAGAGAAGAATGGGAGAAACTCCCCAAATACAGGTGTGCCAAGCTTTTAGCGTCATACCCAAGAAGACTTGAGGCTGTAATCGCTGCCAAAGGTGCTTCAACAAAATACTGAGCTTTCATTTTTTTATTTGTTTTTACATTTACATTTTCTCACATTTAAAAAAAAATAGTTTTTGCTTTGTCATTATGGGGTAGTGTGTGTAGTTTGATGAGGGTTAAAAACAATTTAATCCATTTTAGAATAAGGCTGTAACGTAACAAAATGTGGAAAAAGTCAAGGGGTCTGAATACTTTCCGAATGAACTGTGTAGGAGGTAATTTGCTGTGTTGGAGGCAAAAATAGAACGTTTAGCTCAGTGTTTAACATGATGTCATGGAATGAGTTAGTTTACCAGAAACCTGCCTTGTGGTACAGCAGCTTCCTCAGCTAACTTTAACACTTTAGGTTGGAGGACATCTGTGGTTTTGAGCTGCGTCTATGACCAGCTTTCATCTCTAAGTAGCAGGCAGTCATCACTCCATCTCTGCAGCACCTGCCCTCTCAATTCTATAAATGTCTTTGTGTAATCATTAGTGACCTATTTTCCAGCAGAGGGTAACAGGATAATAGTGACTCTTGGTCACAAAGAGCCCTTAGAGAATGTTGGAAGCTGAAAACATTGTAGTGACTATGAGTTTTGGGTTAAACTAGTATTGTCACGGGTTACAAAGCCAGAACCCAGAAGCAGACCAGGACAAGGTGAGTTGAAACGAAGGTGAGTATTTATTTAACAGATTCAAAAACGATGCTGAATAATCCAGGGAACAGAGCGGGCGGCGGAGATGAGTTGGTGGGGGTGCAGTGGCAGATCCAATAATGGCTCGGCAGCCGCCGACCACCAGGCAGGGGTTGGGTGAAGGTTCCGGGTGAGTGACTGCAGATAGAACAAAACGGAGGTAAGTACACAGCAAGCCAACAAGGTGCAAAACAACAAAACTAACGCTAGAAGCTCCAAGGCTGATACACTGACAAACATACTGTTCATGGCTAACGATCCGGCAGGGAATGGACGTCAGGTCAGAGCTTAAAAAGGGTGATGATCAGGAACAGGTGTGCAGATCGCTGATGAGATGCAGGTGCGGTTAATCAGGAGAGCTCCCGCCTAGCAACGTCGCCCGGCAACCAGGCAGGGAGCGTTCCAGAACCCTCAGGAAACTGGAGATTCCGAGCAGAAAAATGACAACACAGGCAGGAACCGACTCAGGATGCAGGGTTCATGACAAGTATATTTAATGCAATAGTTGCTATCTTTCACTGAGGGGGCATGTACACAAATATTTTGAGCTTTCTTCAGGATAAAACAGACACACGTTTGTTTTACTGTATTTGTTGGGATCAAAAAAGTATGCCCATTCAAAATCCTATTTTCCCTAACCCTAATGCTAATTTTAACCGTAACCCTAAACCTAACCCCTAAACCTAAAATAGCCTTTTACCTTGTAGGGACCAGTGAAATGTCCCCACTTGTCCCAACTTGTCCTTGTTTTACTGTCATTGTAAGGGCATCTGGTCCCCACAAGGATAGTAGAACTAAACCACACACACACACACACACACACACACACACAAAACAAGGTTACATTTTAATTTGTTTGTTTTTAGCATGATTTATGAATCCTGAGTTCTTGAGTTGTTTCGTAGTTGATTTTTGGTCGTCTGGTTTACTGTAACAAATCCTCTCCTTGTTGAACCAGAGCCTTGGACAACTATTCTGTCTTTACCTTCTCCAGCTTTAATGGAAAATATAAATGCTTTGCTAATAAACATTTTTAAAGACATTATACTGTTCTCAAGATCATTTGTTACAAGATTATGTGCTCTGTGAGTTTAGGTATGAAATTGTTGTATCAGAAATAGTTGGCTGTGTTGGAGCCAACAATAGAATTTATAACTCAGTAGTTAACATCATGTCATGGAACCTGCAGCCTTCTGGTACTGCAACTTCTTGACATAACTTTAACACTTTAGGTTGGAGGACATCTGAGGTTTTGAGTTGTGTCTACTGTGAACAGGGTTCATTTCCTGTATAGAAGGCAGCCATCACTCCATCTCTGCAGCACCTGCCCTCTCAATTCTATACATTTCTTTGTGTAATCATTAGTGACCTATTTTCCAGCAGAAGGTAACAGGATAATCGTGACTATTGCTCCCAAAGAGCCCTTGTGAAAGGGGCAGTGCAATCAAAAATGTGAGTTTCTTGTTTGTTTTTAAATTATATTTCCACACAATGAGGTTGAAATAATACTGTGAAATTGTAACACATTTGGATAATGCCCTTTTAGTGTAAGAGCTTTTTGAAGAAAAAAACGCCAGGATTTTCAGATGTTCAAGTGGGATGGAGTTTTTGACCCACAGAATGACATCACAATCTGAAATGATTATTCTGATTCTGTTTAATTTCCATATGTATCCTCCTACTTTGAAGGGGTAAGCTGGGTAGGCTCTAGTCTATACAATCCTCTCCGCCAATCAGGGCTCTGTATTTAAATATATTTAAATTTGTATCAACACGCACATATGATTACACAGAGCATTTCAATGTCAAAAGGAGGCTCAGGAAAATAAATCATGAAAAATGTATTTTTGATTTGTTTTCATTCAATGAACACAGAGAGTGATTTAAAAATAAAATGAAACTGCATGGGGGCTTGAACAATGTTGTAGTGACTATGAGTTTGGGTTAAACTAGTCTATATAATGCAATAGTTGCTATCTACCACTGAGTGGGGCATGTACACACAAACAGAAGCAGGAAGAGTTAAAGTGAGGTCTGTGAACATTGGGAAGTAGAGTAATTCTCGCTGGTGCCTTTGTCCTTGACTGATCTACACATTAGTACACAGATACTGTGTCACACACACAGACTCAAACCTTCACGACTCCCCACCTCTTTGACCTCTTTCATGGGGCCCATGCCCACCTCTTTCACCTCTATGATTGGGCCCATGCCCACCTCTTTGACCTCTTTGATGGGTCTAATGCCCACCTCTTTGACCTCTTTGATGTGGCCCATGCCCACCTCTTTGACCTCTTTGATGGGTCTAATGCCCACCTCTTTGACCTCTTTGATGGGGCCCATGCCCACCTCTTTGACCTCTATGATCGGGCCCATGCCCACCTCTTTGACCTCTTTAATGGGGCCCATGCCCACCTCTCTGACGGCCCCTTGTCCACCAGCTCTTTGATTTCTCCCTCCCCCTTGCTGTCTATCCTGCTCCTTGTTAAAGAAATTGCAAGTGTTCACACACACCCTTTTATATGGTGACCAATAGTGGTTGCACTATGTTTTACATTTTAGTCATTTAGCAGACGCTCTTATCCAGAGCGACTTACAGTTAGTGATTGCATACATTTTCTTACTTGCCCCCCGTGGGAAATGAACCCACAACCCTGGCGTTGCAAGCGCCATGCTCTACCAACTGAGCTACAGGGGACTATGTGAAATCAATTAGTAATAATGAATATTCATTATGTATGGTTATCATGTATTATACATGTCATTTAGATGTTTATACTATACAAACACACATTGTATTTATGTAGTTCTCAAAATACATATATAGTAGACAAACCAGTCAAAAATCAATAGGTGTCACACCCTGGCTCTGGGGACTCTATATGTTGAGCCAGGGTGTGTAGATTCTATGTGGTTTTGTCCTATGTTCACAGTCTAGTATTGTATTTCTATGTTGGCCAGAGTGGTTCCCAATCAGTGGCAACGAGTGTCAGCTGTTGCTGGTTGTCTCTGATTGGGAGCCATATTTAGACAGGCTGTGTTCCCACAGGTGTTGTGGGATCTTGTTCCTTTTGGTTTGTGCCGTGTGGTTGTGTTTAGACCTAGGACATCACGGTTTCGTTTGTTGTTTTGTTTATCGTGTGATACTTAATAAAGTAAAATATGTTCGCTCATCACGCTGCGCCTTGGTCCTCCTCCTTCGACGATCGTGACAATAGGTTTACCAACGGTTAAGTGACTAACCATTAAGCGCCGTTGGATTGCATGATGGTCAAATGTATTTAAACAAATGTGAAGAGAATCATATGAAAAGTATTGTGATTATTACATTGTTAAAGGCAATTACTTTATATGAAAGGTATTTCTAGATGAAACACTGATCATGTTTGGTGAAAAGGTTTGTGTGATTTTGTGTTTTGTACTTAGTCAATTGAAAATGTGCTTAAAGATTTGAAAAAACAGCCTTGTTGATGATCTGTTTTGAGTTTTGTACTAAGAGTTGTGAAATGTTACCACATACATGTGAAAATAGTATGAAAGCGATCAAAAAAATGTCATGAATATTTTTAAAGACATTTTATTCTTCTCAAGATAATTTGTGATTTTGAGAGCGACATTCTGATGTATCTGAAGTAGTTTGCTGTATTGGAGCCAACAACAGAATGAATAGCTCAGTATTTAACATGACATTATGGAATGAGTTTAGCTTAAACTTGCAGCATTCTGAGCTAACTTTCACACTTATGCTTGGAGGACATCTGTGGTTGTGAGCTGTACATTTCCTGTATAGAAAAGGGAGAGAGACAGAGAGCGTTCTTGTTGAACGTAAAATAATATCAGACTGGGTTGTGGTCCGGATGACCCTGAACCATGAACCTGGTTTAAAATGAGAGTCTGTGGAGGTCTTGGTCTAGTACCCATCACTACATCGCTGTAGCACATGACCCCTCAAATCTATCAATGTCTAGCACATAGAGTACATTTATCATATCGTTTCTTATATACCGAAATATAGATTTTTGACAATGGAAATATTGTGCATGTCACCCAATTATCAAATCTTTGTATCATTAGTGGCCTATGTTCCAGTAGAGGGTAACAGGATCTTTGTCCCAAAACCCTTAGAGAAAGCTGAAATATATTTGAGTGAGTATGATTTTGGGGTTAAACTAGTCCATATGATGCAATAGTTGCTATCTGCCACTGAGGGGGCCATGTACACACAAACAGAAGCAGGAAGAGATTTACAGACAGTGAAGTCTATTAACATTAGGAAGTAGAGTCATTCTGGCTGGTACCTTGGTACTTGACAAACATTTGTGCTCAGGTACCATATAATATACCAGGCAGCAGTGGCGGCTCCTGAAAAAATTCTCAGGAGGGGCAATTTTTCTGATGATTTAGGTGACCTACACACATTTAAAAAAAGATATGTCCAGCAACAACATGAAGACAGGGGCAGCATATAAGTCAATACCAGAAGCATTTATTGACTGATCTCAAAAGTGTTGGCTTACCAGGGTTGGTGGAGCCCTCAGTTTCATCTTTGCCTCGCAAAGCTAACTCAAACACTCCGCAAAACTTCACACACTGGATTAGCCGGCTGAGGATGTGGCGGTTCTTGCTAATGTCGTAGTAAATATATTTGTTATAGTGAATATGGAATATGATATGTTGAGTAAAATGTTGTGCTAAGATCTATTTAGGTCAGGAGCTGGTTATAAGTTATGTTCCTATCCAATAACAATGGACAAAAGGGTCCTATCTTGTCAGCCTTGTCAGCAGGTGGCCAAGGACAACACCCACGCCATAGGCCTCTCAGTTCTTCCAACTCACGAGTTCTTGCTCTGAGGACACACACACACACAAACACACACACACACACACATCATCACTGTTAAACACACACACACACACACATCATCACTGTTAAACACACACACACACACACACACACACACACACACAAAAATCCCCTCTCTTAGGCTGAACATTTGAAGACAGAGAACCCGACTCAGAGCCAATGCAACAGTGACAGTAGCCTGGAGGGGACCTCGCCCAACTCATCAGGACCAATCAGAAGATCAGAACTACTAGATTGAACCTACTTCATTTATTGCATAAAATGTCTGCACACAATGTTTCGGGGCTCTCTTCAGATAATAATAATAATAATAATAATAATAAATGCCATTTAGCAGACGCTTTTATCCAAAGCGACTTACAGTCATGCGTGCATACATTTTTGTGTATGGGTGGTCCCGGGGATCGAACCCACTACCTTGGCGTTACAAGCACCATGCTCTACCAGCTGAGCTACAGAAAGTGGATACTCATGGATGCGCATTGCAATTGTAAAATGTCAACACAATTGGAGACACCACGTCATTTTTGGAGACATGTTATTGACAGTAAACTATTGTAGATGCGACTGCTAACTAAATAAAACATTTTAGCTGGCTAGCTAATCATCTTAGCTAAATGTGGGGCAAACAATTCAGTTATTTACCGTTAATTTGAGGGATTGGGGTGAAAGAAATCGAGTTACATAGTGATACTTTACGATATACTGTATTGACAATATCGCAATATTTTAGCGCTAGTTGGCTGTACCTGCACCAAAACACCATTATTGTTCCTTCATAGCTTGTTCTCAATCTTTTCACATTGGGAGCCAATTTGTTTTCAGCACTTTTATTTCCATGACTGATCAAAACTCGTTCTCATGGCTTTCTGATCCCTCTGCAACAGACATATGGTGCGCAATAAAATCACAGTATCGAATCGCAATACGTATAGAATCATGAGACTCGCAATGCTGATGCATATATCTTATCGTGAGGTTCCTGGCAATTCCCAGCCCAAGTTCATTTGCCACAACAAATCTCTTCGCTAGCAAACGCAATGTGTCTCCAGCAATGTTTACTTTTTTGACGTTCTATGGCATCTCCACTTTCCAAGCATATATGACCACATGTAATATTTTGGTAAGTGATGCAAATAGTGAACTATGTAGGGCCAGGATGTAAAATATATGTAGCTGCAGCAATTTCTCTTATCTGATATGGTAAGTAATGGGGCTTGATTTATAGCTCCCTAAGAGTTTGACGAACGGGTCCGTGAACGCGATTGCAGATATCTTTACCTCTGAATAAACTGCCTTATATTATACAATTATCCACCTTGTCCAAAAGTCTCTACTTTTTTCTCCGTTCTCCATTAAACTTGTTTTATCAACAATAGTAAGGTTCAATGACACAGAAAGCAGTTCAATGTCGGGGGTACAGTCGCTCTCTTACCAGGATCGCGGTCCGCTCTGACCAGGGTGAAGGTGGCCGGCTCCACCTCTCTGCCAGCAGCGTTTTCATTATTTAGTCCGTTCCGTAGCGGGTATGTACACGATCAACAAGATCAGTCCAAAACCGAAGATCAGTCCAAAGCAGAATGTTTGCAGAATGTTTGTAAACTAAGTCTACAAATTAAAAACATAAAATAACGCCACACTGCAGGTCGCAACATAGACGCTGATAGCCGCCATTGTCTTAGTTACGTTCAACGTTACGTCACGTATGACGAAAGCGCGTAAGTGCATGCACACAGACACCCATAGAGAATGTATTGAAAGCTTTGAAATGTGAAAAAAATAGATTTTACATGACAGGCTATGAGAGACTTCTGGGCGATTTTCAACCTGACTGAAATCGCCCAAAAACGGGCGGGGACATTTGAAGCACGACTTTAGCCTGATTTGACATTTAGTGGCTGGCAGATCAGACGTGAACACTGATAACTGCTGTTGCCGTGATATAATTTTTTATAAATTTATAAAAAAAAATTATAATTTTTTTATTTTTTTTTATTTTTTATAATTGATTAGAAAAAAAATCCCTTCCTTTTCCCGTTTGGCAGTGCGTCGCCCATATCGCCCTATTGAACAAGCCGTCCCTGCCAGGCAGACTGAAACCATAAACATGGCTCTTCATCTCTCCCTCCTCCTCCTCCTCCTCTTCCTCATCCTCACCCTCATCCTCTTTGTACTCTCAGCAGGTAAGGGTACTATTTCAATGAATTAAGGGCGAAGTCCCCTGGGTCTATTCACTTAAAACACTGTATAATCAATCTCAATCATGAACGAGCTGTGTGTTGGAGCAATGTGATTTATTTTGTATTTTTCCTTTGTACAGATTCTGTTAAATGTTAATTCTAATTTAAATGTGTTTTGTGTTGATGTGTCCACAGTGAGGTATGTGTTTGTGCAGACAGGAGGCTCCATCACCATCCCATGTCACTATGATCTGAATCACATCAACCATGTGAAATACTGGTGTAAAGGATTAGGTTGGGAAGTGTGTTCTTCTGTGGTACGCACTGACCATCCTAAGATCAGTGGTAAGGCCTCAATCTCTGATGACATCAACAAGAGAATCTTCACTATGACCATGACTAACCTGACGTCATGGGACTCTGAGCATTACAGGTGTATTGTGGAGATCAATGGAGGAACAGATATCAGGATACAATGGTTCTACCTATCTGTCACTCCAGGTAAGATCCCTTCACTGTTTGTATCTAGTAAAGTAGAATGAATAGTGCTCAGCAATGTCCTATGGATTGTCCTGTAAACCTGCAATGTCAAATACAAAATAATGACCCAATTATAAATATCCTTTTACAACAAATGAAATGATAAATGTGTAACCAGTCTGAAATTCATAGACAGAGCTATACTGTATACGTAGGTGCAAGAACTGACCGTGTTTTGAAGCTGGACAGCGTTTGTTTACAATTACATTGTTTACAAACAACTGAGTAAAACAAGAATATAGTTGGGGTCATGATGGGGTAACAGTTGAACTAAACTCGTGAGGCAACTTAAATTCTTCAAGAATCAATGGCTATATATAATTATTATGAATTCAAAAGACTAACAATGGATGTACCAATCACAGACTGCAGCTTTAAGGAATTTGTAAGGAGCCTGTTGTAAAAACACTTTTTTCTTCTCTGAATTCTTGTTTTTTACCTCTGTGTTCAGGTACTCCAGAACTCTATGTGGACCAACAGGAAGTGACTGGAGTAGAAGGAGGGAGTGTCAATGTCCGTTGTTACTCTAGTTACTCTGGAGATATGAAGTGGTGCATGATGGGTGGTGGTTGTGTGTCGTATTCTGGGACTTTACATGGAATATCAGTGACATTAAAGCGGACTAGTGATGCCAACAACAGAAAAGTCTTAACAGTGACTATGAGTGGACTGAAGATGGAGAACACTGACTGGTATTGGTGTGAAGTGGGAGAACTAGAGATGCCTGTTCACATCACTGTCAGTCAACAAACTGCAACACAGAGAACCATTAAGATGACCTCAAGTTAGTAGATGAATTACATACATTATTATCAAATATGATTCACTCTGTTTAATCCAGTGGCATCATCTGGAATTAATTGTAATATTAACTATGAATGTGATGTTGCTATACAACCTGACTATCTGGTATACCAGTAATCATTGATGGCATTGTTGTTTTACATCACAGCAACCCAAGCTCCAACCAATCAACAACCCTCTGCCTCTCCAACTGCTGAGCCTGTTCAGACTGACAACACAAGTCAAGGAGCTGAGGGGAACATGGAGGACGTCCACCAGAGGTTATTATCACTCATTCAGCTGTATTATCCCACAAATTATGGCAATTGTTTGATAATATGAACACAAAGAAACATTACAATTCCATCATACACTACAACAGTTAAAGCTAACCAAACACCCTCCCTAAATGCCTATAGAGACTGTTAGCACTTCCTCTTGGGTAGAACATTTCTTTGGAGAAGTAGCAGCAATTTTTGTGTTATTCTCACTCATTTGCAAGGACAAGTTGCACACATTAAAAAAAACACGTTATTTGTAAAGTAATAATCTCAATAATAATAATATCATCTCTTCAGTTGCATGGTCTTCTTACACACATGTGAATAGCTAAATACTTGTTCAGTTTATCACAACAGTGTAAACAACAAGTTATAACTTTTTCACAAATGATCAATTTATAATGATCTATTTTAATTGTATTTTTGATTCAAGTTCTTCTATGTAATCCATCAGGTCCATAGATGTGAAAGTCCTACTGATTCCTTGGGGCATGTTGGTGGTGGTGACAGCTGGTATCCTAGTCACATGGAAGATGTGGACAAAGCATAGTAAGTAGTCATTTTATGTGAATATAAAAAAGGAGAATAGTTTAGAAAAATATGTATTGACATTGCGACCAACAGTATATTGCTGCCTGTGATTTATCTTGAATGATAGAAAGTATTTGGAGGAGTTGTCTATAAGAAATCCATTCAGAGGTATTATTGTACAATAACAAACTCAGAAGTAATTGACATCTCCCTCTTTATTCCAGAGGACAATAAGGCCAAGGACCAGACAACTAACAACTCAGTGGTAGGATACACTTATTTTATTATATTCTATTATTTTCAACCATCTGCTTTTCTGTTCTTGATTTGGGATCATCTACCATTTGAGTCGAGCGTTACCTCTTCAGTTGATTATGGATGACTTTACAAAAAAGGTCCCATATTCTAACTGAAACCAATGCTGTTTAAAAGACAGAGAACAGGAAATTGTCAGTTCACTAAATATATCTCTGACTGCATCCTATCATGGAAACAAACTGTGGTTTAGTTGGTAAATAGACAAGTCCTGTATCTCTTTGCTATTTATTTCTTTGCAGTCTGCTGACCCTGAGCAGGACATTATATACAGCACAGTGAGCCACACCAGAGAAACAGCACAGCAGGTACAAACTGAATAAACCTGGTTTAGGTCTGTGGAGATCTTGGACTAGTACCAATCACTCCCTCTCTGCATGGAGCTAAGGTTATCTCTCTCTTTCTCTCTCCTCTATCTATGTAGTGTGAGCTTGGGTTCTCACTCACTCTCTCTCTCTCTCTCTCTCTCTCTCTCTCTCTCTCTCTCTCTCTCTCTCTCTCTCTCTCTCTCTCTCTCTCTCTCTCTATCTCTCTCTCTCTCTCTCTCTTTCTCTCTCCCTCTCTCCTCCATCTCTTCAGTGTGAGCTGGGGTTCTCTCTCTCTCTCTCTCTCTCTCTCTCTCTCTCTCTCTCTCTCTCTCTCTCTCTCTCTCTCTCTCTCTCTCTACTCAATTCCTGCAGTGTAGAGCTGAGTATCTGAAGTTCCTATACTCTGTCTTCCTATGCATGTAGCCATATGTTTACCTTCTGTGCTGTCCATTTCTCAGAGCCCAAACCCAGACAGCCACCATGACGTGATGTACAGCACTGTGATGCCTGATCAGTTCAGGACAGAACAGAAGGTCAACATATGGCTACATGCATCTTGGGTCTTAGACAACATTATGGCTGTTTGCATCTGTTTTAGAAAACAATTGTATTTACACTATCATTTTCTGTCTTGGAACAAGCAATAGATAAATGTACACTATAACAATACAACAATACGTTTTTGTTATCTGGGTCTCTCTCTATCAGCAGGCCCCATTTCCTGAAGAAGATGATGATGTCACATACAGCACTGTCATCCCCCAGCACAAGGCCCAACTAAAAGTACAGGCCAAGGTAAAGCTGCTCTGCTGATTAGCCACAGCTAGTATTATGTTATCAGAAACAACAGTAGGTGATTGTTTCCTCAGTGTTAATATAGTCATGGTTATGTCACCATTATACCTATAGGCATAATATATCACCTTTATGTCACATATCACAATTACAACTGTCTTTCACAGAGAACTGTGTTTTAAACTGTACTCTCCATTATAACAGAACTATCCCTGTTCACCTCTCTACCTGTTCCTCCTCTGTAGGCAGCAGAACCAGATGATAATGTGGTCTACAGCTCACTAGCTCTACAGGTGACCACACAGGTCAGTGTTGGTGTCTCCTCTGTCTGTTTTACCAGATACCGTTATCATTGTCTATCCGTAAGATGACAGTGTGTGTGATTGTGACTGAATGTTTCTCTTCCTCTCCAGCAGAGGGCAACAGCAGAACAGCAGTGACTGATTGAGTGATCTTGGTTGAGTCCTTATCCTGGAAGGACAGCCCACTCTCCGCTCCTGTGTCACAACATCTATTTCAATTTAAGGGCTTTATTGTTAATGGAAACATATGTTAACATTGCCAAAGCAAGTGAAATACATAAAAAACAAAAGTGAAATAAACAATAAAAAATGAACAGTAAACATTACACTCACAAAAGTTCCAAAATAATAAAGATACTTATAATGTGATATTGAGTCTATATACAGTGGGAAAAAAAGTATTTAGTCAGCCACCAATTGTGCATGTTCTCCCACTTAAAAAGATGAGAGGCCTGTAATTTTCATCATAGGTACACGTCAACTATGACAGACAAAATGAGGAAAAAAAATCCAGAAAATCACATTGTAGGATTTTTTATGAATTTATTTGCAAATTATGGTGAAAAATAAGTATTTGGTCAATAACAAAAGTTTCTCAATACTTTGTTATATACCCTTTGTTGGCAATGACACAGGTCAAATGTTTTCTGTAAGTCTTCACAAGGTTTTCACACAATGTTGCTGGTATTTTGGCCCATTCCTCCATGCAGATCTCCTCTAGAGCAATGATGTTTTGGGGCAACTCCCTCCAAAGATTTTCTATGGGGTTGAGATCTAGAGACTGGCTAGGCCACTCCAGGACCTTGAAATGCTTCTTACGAAGCCACTCCTTCGTTGCCCGGGCGGTGTGTTTGGGATCATTGTCATGCTGAAAGACCCAGCCACGTTTCATCTTCAATGCCCTTGCTGATGGAAGGAGGTTTTCACTCAAAATCTCACGATACATGGCCCCATTCATTCTTTCCTTTACACGGATCAGTCGTCCTGGTCCCTTTGCAGAAAAACAGCCCCAAAGCATGATGTTTCCACTCCCATGCTTCACAGTAGGTATGGTGTTCTTTGGATGCAAGCAGCATTCTTTGTCCTCCAAACACGACGAGTTGAGTTTTTACCAAAAAGTTATATTTTGGTTTCATCTGACCATATGACATTCTCCCAATCCTCTTCTGGATCATCCAAATGCACTCTAGCAAACTTCAGACGGGCCTGGACATGTACTGGCTTAAGCAGGGGGACACGTCTGGCACTGCAGGATTTGAGTCCCTGGCGGCGTAGTGTGTTACTGATGGTAGGCTTTGTTACTTTGGTCCCAGCTCTCTGCAGGTCATTCACTAGGTCCCCCCGTGTGGTTCAGGGATATTTGCTCACCGTTCTTGTGATCATTTTGACCCCACGGGGTGAGATCTAGCGTGGAGCCCCAGATCGAGGGAGATTATCAGTGGTCTTGTATGTCTTCCATTTCCTAATAATTGCTCCCACAGTTGATTTCTTCAAACCAAGCTGCTTACCTATTGCAGATTCAGTCTTCCCAGCCTGGTGCAGGTCTACAATTTGGTTTCTGGTGTCCTTTGACAGCTCTTTGGTCTTGGCCATAGTGGAGTTTGGAGTGTGACTGTTTGAGGTTGTGGACAGGTGTCTTTTATACTGATAACAAGTTCAAACAGGTGCCATTAATACAGGTAATGAGTGGAGGACAGAGAAGCCTCTTAAAGAAGAAGTTACAGGTCTGTGAGAGCCAGAAATCTTGCTTGTTTGTAGGTGACCAAATACTTATTTTCCACCATAATTTGCAAATAAATTCATTAAAAATCCCACAATGTGATTTTCTGGAAAACATTTTCTCAATTTGTCTGTCATAGTTGACGTGTACCTATGATGAAAATTACAGGCCTCTCTCATCTTTTTAAGTGGGAGAACTTGCACAATTGGTGGCTGACTAAATACTTTTTTCCCCCACTGTACAGTGTTGTAATGATGTGCAAATAGTTGAAGTACAAAAGGGAAAATAAATAAACATAAATATGGCTTGTATTTACAATGGTGTTTGTTCTTCACTGGTTGCCCTTTTCTTGTGGCAACAGGTCACAAATCTTGCTGCTGTGATTGCACACTGTCGTATTTCACCCAATAGATATGGGAGTTCATCAAAATTGGATTTGTTTCCGAATTCTTTGTGGATCTGTGTAATCTGAGGGAAATATGTGTCTCTAACATGGTCATACATTTGGCAGGAGGTAAGGAAAGCTTTGACTATGTACAGACTCATTGATCATAGCCTTGCTACTGAGAATGGCCGCCGAAGGCAGACCTGGCTCTCAAGGGTAGACAGGCTATGTGCACACTGCCCACAAAATGATGTGGAAACTGAGCTGCACTTCCTAACTTTTGGGTCAGTCACAGTGGTCAGGTATTCTGCCGCTGTGTACTCTGTTCAGGGCCAAATAGCATTCCAGTTTGCTCCGTTTTTTTTGTAAATTATTTCCAATGTGTCAAGTAATCATCTTTTCGTTTTCTCATGATTTGGGTGGGTCTAATTGTGTTGTTTTTCTGGGGCTCTGTGAGGTGTGTTTGTATTTGTGAACAGAGCCCCAGGACCAGCTTGCTTAGGGGACTCTTCTCCAGGTTCGTCTCTCTGTAGGTCAGGGGTGTCAAACGTCCGGACCGCGGGCCGGATCAGGCCCGCAAGCAGGTTTAATCCGGCCCGCGAGATGATAAAAAAAATCAATAAAAAAAAATCAATAATTATAATAATAATAATAATTGTAAAGTAAAAAAATGCGCTGCAATTTTTCAATTAAATAAACTGCTCTTCCAATTGCGTCCACTGGATGGCGCAATAGCAATTGTGTTAAGCAAGCAAACTGTTTATACCGGGGCAGAGCAAGTAGGTCAAGCACGTGCAGCCAATGAGCTACTTTGTTTTGCCCGCAATATTTATTATGGCTTCTACTTTTAACATGATGTGCTTTGGCACCCTCATTGCCCCAATATGTCTCTGTCAAAAAAGAGAAAAGTGGACGCAGAGTGCAGAGTGTTCCAAGAAAAATGGTCATCCTATTTATTCACGGAATTGAATGGGAAAGCTGTATGTTTGGTGTGTTCAGAGCATGTTGCAGTGCTGAAATAATATAACCTTCGTCGCCACTATGTGAGTCTTCATGCCAACAAATATGACAACTTTCAAGGACAGCGGAGATGAGAGAAGGTGAATGAACTGTTGTCGGGTCTGAAGAAACAGCAGTCTGTGTTTACTCACAGCCGAGACATCAGTGACGCTGCAGTGAAAGCTAGCTACCTCATTGCTAATGAAATCGCAGTGGCTTCAAAACCATTTAGTGAGGGTGAATTTGTAAAAACAAGCATGATGAAGGCAGCGGAGATTGTGTGCCCTGAAAAGCGGCAGGCTTTTGCAAATATCAGCCTGATAAGAAACACAGTTGCAGACAGGATTTCCGATCTTTCAGTGGATTTGGACAGCCAGTTGAAGCAAAAAGTAAAGTCATTTATTGCGTTTTCGGTTGCAATTGATGAAAGCACGGACATTACAGATGTTGCACATCTGGCCATTTTCATCCGCGGAGTTGATGACACATTGACCGTCACCGAGGAGTTCGTGGAGTTGGTGCCGATGACAGATACAACGACAGCAGCTGATATTTTTACCGCACTCGTCGGCGCGCTGGACAGGGTCGGAGTGGACTGGTCCCGCGCTGTCAGCCTGGCTACAGATGGTGCGCCCTCAATGATCGGGAAAAAAGCAGGTGTTGTGACAAAGTTCAGAGAGAAAGTGCAATCTGCAAATGGAGGACGTGATTTTTTGACTTTTCACTGTATTTTGCACCAGGAGGCTTTGTGTTGCAAGTCATTAAAGATGGATAACGTCATGAAGGTGGTCATCCAAACTGTTAATTTAATCCGATCCAGAAGCCTGAATCACCGTCAGTTTGACAGCCTTCTCAGAGAGAAAGACCACATCTATGGCCTGCCATACCACACTGAGGTAAGATGGTTAAGCCGAGGTGCTGTGCTGAGGCGTTTCTTTGATTTACGAGAAGAAATTGAACATTTCATGGAAGAAAAGGGCAAACCAGTGTTAGAATTTCATTCCGCATAATGGATGCAGGACCTTGCATTTATGGTGGATGTTACAGAGCACCTGAATAACTTGAACAAACAGCTGCAAGGGCGCAACAAAGTTGTCACGCAGTATTATGACAGCATACGTTCTTTCAAGTTGAAGCTGTCATTGTGGGAGACGCAACTTGCCGGTGGTGATGCAGCTCACTTCCCCTGTCTGAAAAATGTGTGCGCGACCCAACATGTGGCAGACATGAAGCGGTTCAAAGATAAAATAACGGGACTGTTACGGGAGTTTGAGCAACGCTTTCAGATTTATGTTTATATGTTTTTATGTTGATGTGCTATTGTTTTTAATTGATTTTATTTTATTTGTATATTTAACCCATTCTTGACTCTGTGTTTCTTGCACTTGTCACGCCCTGGCTCTGGGGACACTTGTATGTTGAGCCAGGGTGTGCATTTCATTTGTTTATCTAGTATGTGTATTTCTATGTTGGCCAGGGTGGCTCCCAATCAGAGACGGCTGTAGCTCGTTGTCTCTGATTGGGAGTCATACTTAGGTAGCCGTTAGGCATTCATTATTTGTGGTTTCTTGTTCCGTGTTGGTTTGTGTTGTAACCAGGGACGTCACGTTTTCGTTTTGTTGTTTTTGTTCGTGTGATCATCTATTAAATAAAATGTTCGCATTCAACGCTGCGCATTGGTCCTCTGTTCCCGACGATCGTGACAGCACTTGTTTGGGGAACAGGATTTCATTATTTTTATCTACATTTCTGCCTGAGAAATGACACCCTGATATAGTTCTGTGATCTGTGAAACAGTTCTGTTAATCACTGAGGCATTGTGTGTTTGTGTGTTCTTTGTCCTCAGAACTTTCAAATAACTTGAGGTGTTTTATGATTAATAGTGATGTTGTGCTTTTGGACACTGTCCTCAGGCTCCAGCTTTATGTTTATATGTTTTTATGTTGATGTGCTGTTGTTTTTAATTGATTTTATTTTATTTGTATATTTAACCTATTCTTGACTCTGTGGTTCTTGCACTTGTTTGGGGAACAGGATTTCATTATTTTATTGTGTGTTTGTGTGTTCTTTTTCTTTAGAATTTTCAAATAAACTTGACGTTTTTTATGATTAATAGTGATGTTGTGCTTGTACTATTTTGGACACACTGTCCTCAGGCTCCAGCTTTATGTTGTATGTTGATCGTATTAAAACAAAAAAACAATCTGAAGTTGTTGTTTTTAAGTTATATATACCATGATTTTTCCGGTCCGGCCCACTTGGGAATAGATTTTCCTCCATGTGGCCCCTGAGCTAAAATGAGTTTGACACCCCTGCTGTAGGTGATTGCTTTGTTATGGAAGGTTTGGGAATCGCTTCCTTTTAGGTGGCTGTAGAATTTAACGGCTGTTTTCTGGATTTTGATCATTAGCGTGGTATCGGCCTAATTCTATTCTGCATGGATTATTTGGTGTTTTACGTTTTACACAGATGATAATTTCGCATAATTCTTCATGCAGGGTCTCAATTTGGTGTCTGTCCCCTTTTGTGAATTCTTGGTTGGTGAGCGGACCCCAGACCTCACAGCCATGAAGGGCAATGGGTTCTATAACTGATTCAAGTATTTTTAGCCAGATCCTAATTGGTATGTCGAATTTCATGTTCCTTTTGATGGCATAGAAGGTCCTTCTTGCCTTGTCTCTCAGATCGTTCACAGCTTTGTGGAAGTTACCTGTGGCGCTGATGTTTAGGCAGAGGTAGGTATAGTTTTTTGTTTCATCTAGGGCAACGGTGTCTAGATGGAATTTGTATTCGTGGTCCTGGCAACTGGACCTTTTTTGGAACACCATTATCTTTGTCTTACTGAGATTTACTGTCAGGGCCCAGGTCTGAGAGAATCTGTGCAGAATATCTAGGTGCTGCTGTAGGCCCTCCTTGGTTGGGGACAGAAGCACCAGATCATCAGCAAACAGACATTTTACGTCAGATTCTAGTAGGGTGAGGCCAGGTGCATCTATCTGCCTCCAATATGCTTCTGTCATACCTCTTAACCCACCCCAGAAAGACCCCTCTATCCTTTTGTGTCCATAAACTACTGAAGACAGTCTGCTGTGTTAGTTTTCATTGTCACCACATACACTATCTGTTATAGTAGTTATGTGTCACCCACCTTTTACCCTTGTCACTTGTTTTTTACATGTTCATCTTATTTATCTCATGTATCTAGTCAAATGTCCAACACCTGTAACTAATCATGATCAAGAGTGTAAATTAAATGTACAAGCTGTGTAACAAAATAATTATGATGATGAAGCTCAATACAAAATGTGTTGAAATTAATATGTATTAGGTTAAAACTAGACCATAAAATACCATTGCTGATATCTGCCACTGACATGTACATTCAAACAGAAACAGGAAGAGAGTTAAAGACATGTAGAGTTATACTCTTTTTTTATTTCACATTTAATTCACATTAGTTGAACTCATCCAAATGTAAATCAAAACTAGATGTTGAACTGACGTCTGTGCCCAGTGGATAGTGCCACTGTCCATTGGTACTTCACTAACCCTGGTGGTATGAGGTGGTGCATGCTGGGTGGTAGTGGTTCCTGTGTGAGGAGCAATTCTGGAGCTTTAGATGGAAGATCAGTGACTTTAATCAGACCACTGATGCTGCCAAAATGTTTAAATCATGACTGTATGTCTAGCAAATTACTGTGTGTGTTTATTTAATGAAAATAGCTTCAAATATATTTTTTATAATTTCTTTCCCTAAACCTTCTTTTTCCATTGAAATGCTTGGTCTGGTCGATTGGGTGTGTTGATACAAATGTAAATATATTTACATTTACAGACCTGATTTGCGGAAACGATCGTCTAGACTCCCCCTTCAAAGTAGGAGGATACATATGCAAATAAAATATGACTGGTCATTGGTCAGAATAATCAGATCAGATTGAGATGCGATGCTGTGGGACAAAAACTCCATCCCACTTGAACAGATTTTGTTTTCAAACAGCTCTTACACCAAAAGGGCATTATCATAATTTTCACAATTTCAGAGTATTATTTCAACTTCATAGTGTGCAACTATCGTAAAAAAACTGTAATATCATGTTTTTCACTGCACTGCCCTTTTAGCAGTGACTATGAGTGGACTGAAGATAGAGAACACTGACTGGTATTGGTGTAGAGTGGTAGAACTAGAGATTCCTGTTCAAATCACTGTCAGTCAACAAAGTATAACACAAGTCTGGTTGGGTCCTGATAAACTATTTAATATGCATAGTTACTTCACATATAATTCAATAATTTTCTTACATTAGCATCACCCTGATAATATGTATTTAGTCCATGATTTACTTCCTCACATAGATGATAGTATGTGAAAAACATAGTCTGCATGTCTATCTGATTGCAATTTGCAGAGCCTCAAAACAATGTTATTCTTATGTAGTTTACAAAAGTTTAATCAGGAGGTCCCGGGTCTTGGATTCTACTAAGCTATTAAGCTAACATATTACATTGTTTTAACATCATCATAGGATCATACCAAGGGTAATTTAGCTATTTGATTTAGAATTGTTAAGTATATAATAATAGAATAACTAAATTATTTGATAAAACATTGAATTTGGCCTTACTGCTATTATCTCATAGAAACACATTGTGGATAAAACACACACACACACACACACACACACACACACACACACACACACACACACACACATTTGTTTTTTTGTAAATTGTTTCATTCAGGAATCCTGGTGTTACAATCACCAAAGTGTTTTGACAGTACTTTTGTTTCATAGTTGTAATTTGGTCATCTGGTTTACTGTAGCAAATCCTCTCCTTGTTGAATCAGACCCTTGGAGTACTTTACCTTCTCCAGCTTCAATGGAATATATAAATGCTTTGTTACAGTTTTTTAAAATCGCTTTGGCACTTTTTTCACAAGTATGTGGTACATTTTCACAACTTCAAACTGGTCACACTTGTAATGCAGCCAGTCTTTCTTTCAAAACCTGTCATTGTGCATTCATTTGGATTGTAAACGTGTAATGAGAACATTGTTTAATCACCAAAACTCAACAAAATTAATATAATCGTTTCAATTCGCCCTTAGAAGTGCTGAAAGTAATATGCTACAGTACTGTAAATTACAGTAGATCACACTGTTTTCTCATTAGGCAATACACTTACATTACCCAACAGAATTGACAGAAAATCTATAATTTCCATAATATCTATCCAATGTGTAATCAAAGGTGTGATCAATGAAGACATCTAAGGAAGACATTGGTCTGAATTGATGTCGTGGCATGCCTCATCCATGGCCAGAAGGAGGGTGGCACACTCATGGGGATGGTGATCGTACACCTTCCACCTCCATGCTGAAAGAAAAACCTCAATAGGGTTGAGGAAAGGAGAGTATGGGAGCAGGTATAGGGTCATGAATTGGGAATGGGCCCGAAACAATGCCTGAACCACATCTGCATGTTGGAACCTGACATTGTCCCACACAATGACATAGGTGACCCCTTCACCTTGACAGGCCTGCTCAATTTCATTGAGAAACACAATGAGGTGTGCAGTTTTATAGGATCCAAGTAATGGCCTACGTCCTACACCACCATCTTCAGAGGAAGCTGCACACATGGAGATGTTTCCCCCACGTTGTCCAGGAACTTGGACGGTCGCCCGTTGGCCGATGAGATTCCACCCACGGCGCTGAGTTTTGGCCAGGTTGAAGGTCACTTCATGAACAAAGATATAATTGTGATGGTTAACAGAATCATCGCCATCATCCTCTAAAAATATATTTGGGTTAGTTATTTTTACAGTATATGATACTGTGAAGTAGCTGTGCAGCACATAGTAACAGTAATACAGTATATAGTGCTGTACCTGAACATACTCGGCCCACAGTTCTTTCACCCTGTCGTTGTTTCTCTCTAAAGGCACCAGGTCAATGTGTTTCATAGATACCTGCTGCCTCTTCATAAGGTGGCCGATTGTTGGTAGGCTGATGGATGCCACATTGGCAAAGATGTCACCGTTCTCCTCAATGGCCTGCTTTATTTCAGACAGCCATATGTCATTCCTGGCCCTCACCATTTCCAACACTGCTGGTTGGTCAGCACACAGCCACGGCACCACCATGGGGTCTTCTGTCATTTCTGATGGTAGAACAGAGTATACTGTCAATAGATCACACTGTAAGAATATTGTAACATGTTTTGTGAATTTACATGCATTACAATATATCATATAATGTAAATGTACTGTTAAAGCATAGTGCATATCCTACATACTTACCGGTTTTTATGGGTGAAATGTTGTCATGATTGAACTGACAGTTGATCTTTTCAGATTTGGGTGAACTAATCAGGCAGCCTCTGCCATGGTAAGGCCTCTGTTTACCACATGGTCAACAACGATTGCCCATACATCATTAGACACAACAGTTCCCTGCCCTCTGCCTCCCTCTCTATCTGATGTCCACCTCTTTGACGTCTTTGACCTCTTTGATGGGTCTAATGCCAACTTCTTTGACCAATTTGATGGGGCCCATGCCCACCTCTTTGACCAATTTGATGGGGCCCATGCCCACCTATTTGACCAATTTGATGGGGCCCATGCCAAACTCTTTGACCTCTTTGATCGGTCTAATGCCCACCTCTCTGATGGCCCCTTGTCCACCAGCTCTTTGATTTCTTCCTCTCCCTTGCTGTCTATCCTGCTCCTTGTTAAAGAACTTGCAAGTGTTCACACACCCCCTTTTATATGGTGACCAATAGTGGTTGACGCTATGTGAAATCAATTAGTACTAATGAATATTCATTATGTATGGTTATCATGTATCATACATGTCATTTAGATGTTTATACTATACAAACACACATTGTATTTATGTAGTTCTCTAAATACATATATAGTAGACAAACCAGTTTAAAATCTATAGGTCTACCAAACTGTTAAGTCATTAATCATTAAGCGCCGTTGAATTAGGTGATGGTCAAATGTTTTTAAAGAAATGAGAAGAGAATCATATGAAATGTATTGTGAGCATTGCATTGTGAAAGGCAATTACTTTATATGAAAGGTGTTTTTAGATGAAACACTGGTAAGTTACTATGTGATATTGTGTGTTGTACTTAGTCAATTGAAAATGTGCTTAAAGTTTTTTATTTTATTGAGTTTTGTACTAAGAGTTGTGAAATATTACCACATATGTATGAAAATTGTACCAAAGCAACAAAAAAAAGTGAGTTTGAGTGTGAGTTTGAGTGTGAAGTAGTTGCTGTGTTGGAGCCAACAGTAGAACACAAAGCTCAGTATTTAACATGACGTCATGGAATGAGTTTAGCTGAAACTTGTAGCATTCTGGTAATGCAGCTTCCTGAACAAACTTTAACACTTTGGCTTGGAGGACATCTGTGGTTATGAGCTGTATATGACCAGGGTTCATTTCCTGTATAGAAAGGGGATAAAGGGGCCTCCCGATTGGCACAGCGGTAAAAGGCACTGCACCGCAGTGTTGAGGTGTCACTACTGCCTGGGGTTTTATCCCAGGCTGTGTCACAGCCAGCCATGAGCGGGAGTCCCATAGGGCGGTGCACAATTGACCCAGTGTCGTCTGGGTTAGGGCAGGGTTTGGCCCGGGGGCGTTCCTTGGCTCATCGCACTCTAGCGACTCCTTGTGGTGGGACTGGCGCCTGCAAGCTGACCTCAGTCGTCAGTTGAATGGTGTTTCCTCCGACATATTGGTGCGGCTGGCTTCCGGATTAAGCGAGCAGGTGTTAAGAAGCAGTGCGGCATGGCAGGTCTTTAAAAGAAGTGGGAGAGAGACAGAGAGCGTTCTTGTTGAACGTAAAACCACATCAGACTGGGTTATGGTCCGGAGGACCCTGAACCCTGACCTGGTTTAAAGTGAGAGTCTGTGGAGGTCTTGGTCTAGTCCCCATCACTACATCTCTGTAGCACATGACCCCTCAAATCTATCAATGTCTAGCACACAGAGTACATTTATCATATCGTTTCTTATATACTGAAAAATTGAATTTGCCAATGTGGTGTATGTCACCCAATTATCGAATATTTGTAATCATTAGCAGTCTATTTTTCAGTAGAGGGTAACAGGATAGTAGTGACTTTTGGTCCCAAAACCCTTAGAGAAAGCTGAAATATATTTTAGTGACTATGATTTTGGGGTTAAAGTAGTCTATATGATGCAATAGCTGCTATCTGCCACTGAGGGGGGCATGTACACACAAACAGAAGCAGGAAGAGAGTTACAGACAGTGAAGTCTACTAACATTAGGAAGTAGAGTCATTCTGGCTGGTACCTTCGTCCATGACACACATTTGTGCTCAGGTACCATATAATATGCCAGGCAGACTGAAACCTTCACATGGCTCTTCATCTCTCCCTCCTCCTCCTCCTCCTCCTCTTCCTCATCCTTGACAGAGTATCAGCAGGTATGTGTAACATGTTTCTATAAAGGGCTGAAGTCCAGTGGGTCAATTTACTGTAAACACGGTGTAATAAATCTCAATCATTAACAAGCTGTTTTATAGTGTATAAGCAATGGGATTTTTTCTGCAGTGCAAATTATGTTGAATTCCAACCTAAATGTGTTTTGTGTTGATGTGTCCACAGTGAGGTATGTGTCTGTGCAGACAGGAGGCTCCATCACCATCCCATGTCACTATGATCAGTATTACATAAATCATGTGAAATACTGGTGTAAAGGGTATGATTGGATTAGTTGCTCCACTCTAGTACGCAGTGACCATCCTAAGAGCAGTGGTAATGCCTCAATCTCTGATGACATCAACCAGAGAGTCTTCACTGTGACCATGACTGATCTGGAGCCAGAGGACTCTAAGACTTACAGGTGTGTTGTCGAGATCAATGGAAGACCAGATATCATGATACAACGGTTCTACCTATCTGTCACTCCAGGTAAGATCCCTGCAACTCTTACAATTTAGTAAAGTAGAATAGGTAGTTCTCAGTAATGATGAGACAATCAGATATAGCCTGCTTCCACAAACTAAATGACTGGTGTTCTCATTTCATTTCCTGGTAACTGGTTCCTTGTCTAGTAACTGGTATCACCATTATTGTTCAAGTTGACCTGAAGAATACTTTATGTTCTATATATGTAGATTGTGGTGTAAACTTTGTTTAAACTCCGCTGTCTGTATTCTGTCTCTCAATGTTGTCTATCACTAGCAGCACCATATCACCAAGTAACACTATTTGTAAACGTACTTGGCGAAAAAAGGTCATACTGATTCTATCAATTGATGATTTTAATGAGGATATTTTGGAAGTAAAAATACTTACTAGAAATAAAGTTCTGCTGCTGAGTTCTTTCTTTGGTGTCTGTACCTCTGTGTTCAGGTACTCCAGGACTCTATGTGGACCAACAGGAAGTGACTGGAGTTGAAGGAGGGAGTGTCACTGTCCATTGTTACTATAGTAACTCTGGAGATATAAAGTGGTGCAGGATGGGTGGTGATTGTGTGTCGTATTCTGGGACTTTACATGGAACAGTGACATTAAAGGATATCAGTCTGGCCAACAACAGAACAGTCTTAACAGTGACTATGAGTGGACTGAAGATGGAGAACACTGACTGGTATTGGTGTGAAGTGGGAGAACTAGAAATGCCTGTTCACATCAATGTCAGTCAACATACTGCAACACAAATCATCACTGCTATCAGTAAGTACATTCTGTTTGGGTCACAACAATAGTTTAATATCCATAGTTACTTCACATCAAAATGATGTAATTTTCTTACATTAATATCACCCTGAAAATATGTATTTATTCCATGATTTACTTCTTGAAATAGATGATATTCAGTGAAAATCTGCTACTGTTTTCATAATCCTTGACAGCAGATTCACTTTGTTTCATCGTCTGAAACAAATTGGAATATTGACTATGAATGTGATGTTGCTATACAACCTGACTATCTGGTATACCAGTAATTTCATTAATGGCATTGTTGTTTTACCTCACAGCAAACCAAGCTGAGGGGAACATGGAGGAAGTCCACCAGAGGTTATTATCACTCATTCAGCTGTATTATTCCACATATTATGGCAATTGTTTGATAATATGAACACAAAGAAACATTACAATTCCATCATACACTACAACAGTTAAAGATAACCAAACTCCCTTCCTAAATGCATATAGAGACTGTTAGCACTTCCTCTTGGTTGGAACATTTCTTTGGAGAAGTAGCAGCAATTTTTGTATTATTCTCACTCATTTGCAAGGACAAGTTGCACACTTAAAAAAAAAAAAATGTTATTTGTATAGTAATAATCTCAATAATAATAATGTAAACTTCCACACATGTGAATATCTAAATAATTGTTCCATTTATCACAACAGTGTAAACAACAAGTTATAACTTTTTCACAAATGATCAATTTATAATGATCTATTTTAATTGTATTTTTAATTCAAGTTCTTCTATGTAATCCATCAGGTCCATAGATGTGAAAGTCCTACTGATTCCTTGGGGCATGTTGGTGGTGGTGACAGCTGGTATCCTAGTCACAAGGAAGATGTGGACAAAGCATAGTAAGTAGTCATTTTATGTGAATATAAAAATGAGAATAGTTTAGAAAAATACAAAACGTATTGTCATTGTGAACAACATTATATTGCTTGCTTGTGATTTATCTTGAATGACAGAAAATATTTAGAGGAATTGTCTATAAGAAATCCATTCAGAGGTATTATTGTACTATAACAAACTCAGAAGTAATTGACATCTCCCT
>NW_025534371.1:0-125000 GCF_020615455.1 Coregonus clupeaformis | reverse complement strand
GTCTTATCCTGATTCCTGATAGTACAAACTGGCTTACCCAGCAGACTCGGACAAGCTCTGCGACGCCGTCTCCTCCCACTGAGCCACCATTGCAAGACACGAGGAGTTACTTCACAACCTTATGGAAGGATTCCAGACCTTGGCTGAACGCCACGGCTGTGCTTTCCATACATTGCCGGAGAAAGTCAGCAGATTGTCTATTAGGCAGCAGCCACTACTTTAATCCCCCAGACTCTCAGCAACCCCGCCACCAGCGGCATTTCTTCCCAGCCTACCCCGGTGTCCCGAGAACCATGCTTACCTCCGGAGCGCTATGCTGGAGATTCTGGAACCTGCTAAGCTTTTCTCTCCCAGTACTCCCTCATCTTCTGTTCCGGTTGCCCTCGCACGTCCTCAATTTCCACCTCGCCTCCAAGGAATCCCGGAAATCTCCAAAGTCTACACTTCCGAGTGAATCCGATGTCACCCGAGTTCTCTCAGAAATCACAGAGGGTTGCCGACTCGCCTATGCAACTTGGCAGAGCTAGATTGTCTCCTGCCGAATGGTTACACAGACTGAACACATAGGGCTGTCATTATATTTCTACCTGTCCTGTAAAAAGACCCGGCTCATCAGGAGGTATGAGTACACTGGTGGCCATTACGAAGAATGTCCAGTCTCCCATTACTCGTACCCCTCTCCATGCCATCTTGCTGTGCGGTGACCGGTCCAAATCTCTCCCGGTTCTCATTGACTCTGGGGCCGACAAGAGTTTTATGGACGCTACCCTGGTGTCAGAGTTGGGAATCCCCACTCAAACCCTCTCCATTCCCATGGACGTCGGAGCGCTGGATGAGCGTTCTATTGGCAGAGTCACCCACAACATGGTTCCTATCAACCTGCAAGTGTCAGGCAACCAACGCGAGACGATCCAGTTTCTACTTATCGAATCCCCTCAGGTACCCGTTGTGTTGGGGTTTTCATGGCTCCAAAGACACAATCCCCTTGTGGACTGGACTGTGGGTTCGATCAATGGTTGGACCGCATTCTGCCATGCTCAATGCCTGAAGTAGGCGCAGCATGCCCTGGGACGTCTTCCTGCAGACTTGGGTAAAGTCTCGGACCTTTTCGCCATACCCATGGAATACCAGGACATCCGGGAGGTTTTCAGCAAGGCACGTGCCACCTCACTTCCTCCGCTTCGGCCCTATGACTGCGCAATTGACCTTCTCCCGGGCACTGCACCGCCTCAGGGGTGGCTCTATTCCCTGTCGGGTCCGGAGACCAAGGCGATGGAAACGTACATTGAGGACTCCCTGGCAGCAGGGTGTATCCGTCATTCTGCCTCCCCCGCCGGCACAGGGTTTTTCTTTGTGGAGAAGAAGGACAAAACCTTGCGCCTGCGTATCGACTACCGGGGCCTGAATGACATCACGGTTAAAAACCGTTACCCACTTCACCTCATCGCCTCGGCTTTTGAGTCTCTCCAGGGGGCTACCATCTGGTAAGGATACGGGAAGGGGACGAGTGGAAGACATCCTTTAACACGGCTAGCAGGCACTACGAATACCTTGTTATGCCATTCAGACTGACCAACGCTCCTGCAGTGTTCCAGGCCCTGGTTTACAATGTTCTCCGTGACATGTTGAACCAGTTCGTGTTCGTCTACCTCAATGACATTCTCGTTTTTTCCCGCTTGGCTCAAGAACATGTCCTCCATGTTTTTCAGCACTCACCTCTCCCAAGGTCCCGATCACGTGGTCTCCAGCTGCAGACCGGGCGTTCTTGGACCTCAAGCACCGATTCACAACCGCCCCCATCCTAATCCATCCGGATCAGTCCCGGCAGTTCGTGTTGGAGGTCGACGCCTTGGACATCAGATTGGGGTCTGTCCTGTCCCAGCGTTCGGCCCAAGACCAAATGTTGCATCCCTGCACTTTCTTCTCCCATCGTCTCAACACCACTGAAAGGAATTACAACGCGGGTAACCGAGAACTCTTCACGGTTAAGATGGCGTTAGAGGAGTGGAGGCACTGGTTAGAGAGGAAGGAACACCCTTTCATAGTGTGGATGGATCACAAGAACCTGGAATATCTCCACACCGCCAAGCGCCTCAACTCCAGGCAATCTCGACAGGCCCTGCTATTCACTCGGTTCAACTTGACCATCTCCTTCAGCCCGGGATCCAAGAATGTGAAGCCGGATGAGCTTTCACGCCTCTATAGCCCCTCTGCTACACCAATGGATCCTGAGACCGCCCTACCCTAACTCTTGTCTCGCGGCTGCATTCGTCTGGGGTATAGAGTACCAGGTCCGTGAGGCGCAGTGTTCCCAGCCGGACCCCGGGGAGGGGGTCCGGTTACCCAGATGTTTGTCCCGGACTCTGCCTGTTCCCCAGTTCTGGAATGGGCTCATCCCTCCCGACTGGCCAGCCATCCTGGCTCCCGTCGGACCCTGACCTTTGTACGACTACCTTTTTTGTGGCCCACCTTGGTTCATGACGTCTCCATGTTCATCACCGCCTGCACTGTGTGTACTCAGAATAAAATTCTAAGGCAAGCTCCGGCTGGCCTCCTTCAACCTCTTCCCGTTCCTCACCGCACCTGGTCCCATATATCCCTGGACTTCGTCAAGGGTCTCCCTCCATCAGATGGCAAAACCACTATCCTCACGTTGGTGGATAGGTTTTCCAAAGCCGCCCACTTCATTCCCCTTCCCAAGTCACCCTCAGCCAAGGAAATGGCCCAGCTCATGGTGCAGCACGTCTTCCGGATCCATGGACTTCCGGTGGTCTCCGATCGCGGTCCTCTGTTTTCGTTCTGGAAGGCGTTCTGCACCCTCATTGGGGCATCGGCCAGCCTGTCCTCCTGTTTTCACCCCCAATCTAACGGCCAGTCGGAGGGAGCCAATCAGGATCTGGAGACGACTCTTCGTTGCCTCGTCTCTGCCAACCCCACCTCCTGGAGCCAGCAACTCTTGTGGGTGGAATACAGTGGGGGGAAAAAGTATTTAGTCAGCCACCAATTGTGCAAGTTCTCCCACTTAAATAGATGAGAGAGGCCTGTAATTTTCATCATAGGTACACATCAACTATGACACACAAAATAAGAGAAAAAAAATCCAGAAAATCACATTGTAGGATTTTTTATGAATTTATTTGCAAAATATGGTGGAAAATAAGTATTTGGTCAATAACAAAAGTTTCTCAATACTTTGTTACATACCCTTTGTTGGCAATGACACAGGTCAAACGTTTTCTGTAAGTCTTCACAAGGTTTTCACACACTGTTGCTGGTATTTTGGCCCATTCCTCCATGCAGATCTCCTCTAGAGCAGTGATGTTTTGGGGCTGTCGCTGGGCAACACGGACTTTCAACTCAGACTTTCAACTGATTTTCTATGGGGTTGAGATCTGGAGACTGGCTAGGCCACTCCAGGACCTTGAAATGCTTCTTACGAAGCCACTCCTTCATTGCCCGGGCGGTGTGTTTGGGATCATTGTCATGCTGAAAGACGCAGCCACGTTTCATCTTCAATGCCCTTGCTGATGGAAGGAGGTTTTCACTCAAAATCTCACGATACATGGCTCCATTCATCTTTCCTTTACACGGATCAGTGGTCCTGGTCCCTTTGCAGAAAAACAGCCCCAAAGCATGATGTTTCCACCCCCATGCTTCAAAGTAGGTATGGTGTTCTTTGGATGCAACTCAGCATTCTTTGTCCTCCAAACACGACGAGTTGAGTTTTTACCAAAAAGTTCTATTTTGGTTTCATCTGACCATATGACATTCTCCCCAATCCTCTTCTGGATCATCCAAATGCACTCTAGCAAACTTCAGATGGGCCTGGACATATACTGGCTTAAGCAGGGGGACACGTCTGGCACTGCAGGATTTGAGTCCCTGGCGGCGTAGTGTGTTACTTATGGTAGGCTTTGTTACTTTGGTCCCAGCTCTCTGCAGGTCATTCACTAGGTCCCCCCGTGTGGTTCTGGGATTTTTGTTCACTGTTCTTGTGATCATTTTGACCCCACGGGGTGAGATCTTGCGTGGAGCCGCAGATCGAGGGAGATTATCAGTGGTCTTGTATGTCTTCCATTTCCTAATAATTGCTCGCACAGTTGATTTCTTCAAACCAAGCTGCTTACCTATTGCAGATTCAGTCTTCCCAGCCTGGTGCAGGTCTACAATTGTGTTTCTGGTGTCCTTTGACAGCTCTTTGGTCTTGGCCATAGTGGAGTTTGGAGTGTGACTGTTTGAGGTTGTGGACAGTTGTCTTTTATACTGATAACAAGTTCAAACAGGTGCCATTAATACAGGTAACGAGTGGAGGACAGAGGAGCCTCTTAAAGAAGAAGTTACAGGTCTGTGAGAGCCAGAAATCTTGCTTGTTTGTAGGTGACCAAATACTTATTTTCCACCATAATTTGCAAATAAATTCATTACAAATCCTACAATGTGATTTTCTGGAGAAAAAAAATCTCAATTTGTCTGTCATAGTTGACGTGTACCTATGATGAAAATTACAGGCCTCTCTCATCTTTTTAAGTGGGAGAACTTGCACAATTGGTGGCTGACTAAATACATTCTTTCCCCACTGTATGCCCGCAACAACCTTCCCTGGTCAGTCACTGGTCTCTCGCCTTTCGGGTGTTCGATGGGATATCGGCCCCCGCTCTTCCCTGAGCAAGAGGACAAGGTCAGCATACCCTCGGCCCAGATGTCCATCCGCCACTGTCGCCGTACCTGGAAGAGAGCCCGGCATGCTCTTCTCCAGGTATGGACGACAGGCGGACCGCCATCGGACCCCGGCTCCCCATTGTCGTCTCGGGCAGAGGGTATGGCTGACCACTCGGGATCTGCCCCTCCGGGTGGAGTTCCGCAAACTTTCACCCCGTTATATCGGCCCTTTCCCCATCTCTAAGACTCTTAGCCCCTCACCCTCCGTATACATCCCTCTTTTCATGTATCAAGGATTAAACCTCTGTCTCACAGCCCTCTGTCTCCTCTTTCCAGTAAACTAAGGGACAACAACACTTAAGCTTCTACTTCCAGCTTATACAAACTATATACATTTTACGGACACAGTATATTTTACAATAGCTCTCTTTTGTTTGTTTTTAGTCCCATCCTTCAGCTACCCTCAACCCATCCTATCTATCTCTGAAGACCATCCAGTTTTGATTTATATTTGCTATATATTTTTCAACTCTGCTGTTTCATAAAGGTTCTGAACCTATATACAAAATCAGAACTGTTTGTGGTCGCCATTGAACATTCACGTGTCCTGGTCTCCGTCTGCCCAAAATGAATTATTAACCCGAGTGGAGAGTCAAAGGACAATTGTGGAGGGGGTTCCCGGGGTTCAAACCAAATCTGTTAAAGTACAGGGCAGGGGAATTGATGAACAGTGGGGCATTTATCACATGTTACTGTTTAAGTACCTTAAGTTGGTTTCTGTAAACATTTACTTTGATTAATTTATGGCACCTTTTATTATGTTTTTTAGAATATTTTTTAGCAATTTTGAATGTATAGTTTCTTTATTGAATTTGATTGTTTCCGTAGGAGGGGGCTATGGCAATTTATAGGCTGGGGTAGAGCTCGTCCCGGACCTGGAGTCGCGGGCAGACCATGATAAGCAGATTCCACTAGCTTCCATAGCCACCGAGTCAGATTCCACAGCCACAAAGTCAACATTTTATTTAAGGTTAGGCATAAGGTTAGCAGTGTGGTTAGGTTAGGGTTAAGGTTAGGTTCAAAATATAATTTTAAGAACATCAATTGTAGAAATGGGTGGGGTTTATGACTTTGTGGCTATGGAAGCTAGTGACGACCATGAAATGCTGCATTCACGTGCTCATCAGAACTTCCTATTTCCTAGTTGTGGTGTCGGAAATACAACTTTGTTTCATTCATGTGCTTTTTAGTGATTTGGTCGGAACAATTCTTCAACTAATAAGAGTTTAGCTAGCATACTTAACATTGACAATATGGTCAAACTAGCTACATTATACATACTGATGAGGCTGTAGTGGTCAAAAACGTATTTGTTGTCATCCTTTGGTTGAAAAGGTTAAAAGGTCAGTGGTGAAACTTGACAACTTGACAACTCGGGCAGCAACATTTTCTCGGTTTCCCCTTGTAATTCCGACTTGGAGGGTTTTTCATGTGAAAATTCCCAGTCGGAACTAGGGAATTTCAAAGAAATCCGACAGCACGTGAACGCGGCAATGATCCTTTAATGCAGAAGCATGTAACGTTTAGAGCCCAAGACATATGGGTATCGACTGAAAACCAAGTTGAAGTCTAGTCTCGTGTTTTTCAAAATTTGTAATTTTTTGGTGTGGTTTTCCTGTTTTTGTCCCGCACTGCAAATATTCCTCACTGGATTCTGGAACTCCAACAACCTTTTTGTCAAATAAACCAATGGTGACACCATACCAGCCGCTGCCAACCAACCCTACAGTTTAGCTAAGCAGTCTTTTATCAACATGTAATGCATTGAGTTAACCTGAAACCTGTAGTCTTGTGGTACAGCAGCTTCCTGAGCTACTGCTGATTCGCTACCTTACAGGACAATGTGGTTTGGAGCTGTGTCTATGACCAGGGTTCATTTCCTGGACAACGTTTATTGTTTCTATTTCTATTCCTTTCTAGTCTAATTCTTTTTAAGACAGAGAGGGTTCATATCTGGATTTTGGCAAAACACCTTAAAATCACATAGACTGGAAGTCTAATCATGGGTTTACTTTGAAGCTGATTTTTGGTCTGGTCTGTGGAGATATTGGTCTAACTTTATTGGGAACAAATACATCAAGTAAGTACATAAATAAAGAATTGAAATCAATTAATTGGAATAAATCAAATCATATCAATTGTAATGACTGATCCACAGAATGTATTGTTACCAGCCAATCAGGGGTATGTTCACTTTAACAGAAGCAGAATGAGGGGTACAGACAGTGATGTGTATAGGAGTCATTGTCTTTGGTGCCTCTGTCCTTGACACATACATTTGTGTACAGGTACTATAACACAGAAACACAAACCACACATGGCTCTTCATCTCTCCCTCCTCCTCCTCCTCTTCTCCAGACTCTCAGGTAAGGGTAAAATGTTTTTATGAAGTGAAAAAGTCTCATGCTTGAAGTCAGACAAAATATTAGCTAGCCTACATATTCAGCCCACACTCATCCCTGCCATACCAGCCATTTTGTACACTACTCACTCCGACTGTTGTCCTTGTCCACCTGAATGGGTAATTGGTAGCAGTGGCGGCTCCTGAAAAAATTCTCAGGAGGGGCAATTTTTCTGATGATTTAGGTGACCTACACACAGTGGCGGCTCCTGAAAAAATTCTCAGGAGGGGCAATTTTTCTGATGATTTAGGTGACCTACACACATTTTTAAAAAGATATGTCCAGCAACAACATGAAGACAGGGGCAGCATATAAGTCAATACCAGAATCATTTATTGACTGATCTCAGGGAGTGCTCCTAATCTCAGCTTGTTACCTGTATAAAAGACACCTGTCCACAGAAGCAATCAATCAATCAGATTCCAAACTCTCCACCATGGCCAAGACCAAAGAGCTCTCCAAGGATGTCAGGGACAAAATTGGAGACCTACACAAGGCTGGAATAATAATAATAATAATAATATGCCATTTAGCAGACGCTTTTATCCAAAGCGACTTACAGTCATGCGTGCATACATTTTTGTGTATGGGTGGTCCCGGGGATCGAACCCACTACCTTGGCGTTACAAGCGCCGTGCTCTACCAGCTGAGCTACAGAAAGTGGATACTCATGGATGCGCATCGCAATTGTAAAATGTCAACACAATTGGAGACACCACGTCATTTTTGGAGACATGTTATTGACAGTAAACTATTGTAGATGCGACTGCTAACTAAATAAAACATTTTAGCTGGCTAGCTAATCATCTTAGCTAAATGTGGGGCAAACAATTCAGTTATTTACCGTTAATTTGAGGGATTGGGGTGAAAGAAATCGAGTTACATAGTGATACTTTACGATATACTGTATTGACAATATCGCAATATAACCATATCCACCCTGTCCAAAGTCTCTACTTGGTCTCAGTTCTCCAGTAAACTTGTGATTATCAACACTAACCTCATCGTTGTGGCGGCGGACAGCTAGCCTGTATCCCTCATCCAGTTGAGTGGCAATGTTATTTTTTCGTTCGTACCATTTTTTGGAAAATCCTCGGGTGTAGGACTTCCCCCCTTTAGTAGAAACCTGTTGAATTATTAAATTTGGTCTGGGAGGTCCTAATTGTTTCGTTGCCAATTTATCTTCATTTGTTCGCCGACAAAAAGGAAATTCTTTCAAAGACACAATCGAGTTGCACTGAAGCCTAGCCATGTTGATAGTAGTAGTGAATTGATTGACGCTGCTACCCTCTCTTTTCTTAGTTACGTTCATGTGACGAAAGCGCGTAAGTGCAAGCCCACAGACACCCATTGAGATTGTATTGAAGGCTCTGAAATTTGAAAAAAATAGATTTTACATGGGAGTCTATGACAGAAGTTCTGGGCGATTTTCAATCTGACTGAAATCGCCCCAAAAGGGGGTGGAGCCATTTGAAGCACGACTTTAGCCTGATTCGACATTTAGTGGCAGTGTGGCACTGTGGCAGATCAGACGTATAGATTACAACACTGATAACTACTGTTGCCGTGATATAATTGATTAGAAAAAAAATCCCTTCCTTTTCCCGTTTGGCAGTGCGTCGCCCATATCGCCCTATTGAACAGGCCGTCCCTGCCTACACACATTTAAAAAAAGATATGTCCAGCAACAACATGAAGACAGGGGCAGCATATAAGTCAATACCAGAAGCATTTATTGACTGATCTCAAAAGTGTTGGCTTACCAGGGTTGGTGGAGCCCTCAGTTTCATCTTTGCCTCGCAAAGCTAACTCAAACACTCCGCAAAACTTCACACACTGGATTAGCCGGCTGAGGATGTGGCGGTTCTTGCTAATGTCGTAGTAAATATATTTGTTATAGTGAATATGGAATATGATATGTTGAGTAAAATGTTGTGCTAAGATCTATTTAGGTCAGGAGCTGGTTATAAGTTCTGTTCCTATCCAATAACAATGGACAAAAGGGTCCTATCTTGTCAGCCTTGTCAGCAGGTGGCCAAGGACAACACCCACGCCATAGGCCTCTCAGTTCTTCCAACTCACGAGTTCTTGCTCTGAGGACACACACACACACAAACACACACACACACACATCATCACTGTTAAACACACACACACACACACATCATCACTGTTAAACACACACACACACACACACACACACAAAAATCCCCTCTCTTAGGCTGAACATTTGAAGACAGAGAACCCGACTCAGAGCCAATGCAACAGTGACAGTAGCCTGCAGGGGACCTCGCCCAACTCATCAGGACCAATCAGAAGATCAGAACTACTAGATTGAACCTACTTCATTTATTGCATAAAATGTCTGCACACAATGTTTCGGGGCTCTCTTCAGATAATAATAATAATAATAATAATAATAATAATAATAATAATAATATGCCATTTAGCAGACGCTTTTATCCAAAGCGACTTACAGTCATGCGTGCATACATTTTTGTGTATGGGTGGTCCCGGGGATCGAACCCACTACCTTGGCGTTACAAGCACCATGCTCTACCAGCTGAGCTACAGAAAGTGGATACTCATGGATGCGCATTGCAATTGTAAAATGTCAACACAATTGGAGACACCACGTCATTTTTGGAGACATGTTATTGACAGTAAACTATTGTAGATGCGACTGCTAACTAACTAAAACATTTTAGCTGGCTAGCTAATCATCTTAGCTAAATGTGGGGCAAACAATTCAGTTATTTACCATTAATTTGAGGGATTGGGGTGAAAGAAATCGAGTTACATAGTGATACTTTACGATATACTGTATTGACAATATCGCAATATTTTAGCGCTAGTTGGCTGTACCTGCACCAAAACACCATTATTGTTCCTTCATAGCTTGTTCTCAATCTTTTCACATTGGGAGCCAATTTGTTTTCAGCACTTTTATTTCCATGACTGATCAAAACTCGTTCTCATGGCTTTCTGATCCCTCTGCAACAGACATATGGTGCGCAATAAAATCACAGTATCGAATCGTAATACGTATAGAATCATGAGACTCGCAATGCTGATGCATATATCTTATCGTGAGGTTCCTGGCAATTCCCAGCCCAAGTTCATTTGCCACAACAAATCTCTTCGCTAGCAAACGCGATGTCTTCTCCAAAACGGCAATGTGTCTCCAGCAATGTTTACTTTTTTGACGTTCTATGGCATCTCCACTTTCCAAGCATATATGACCACATGTAATATTTTGGTAAGTGATGCAAATAGTGAACTATGTAGGGCCAGGATGTAAAATATATGTAGCTGCAGCAATTTCTCTTATCTGATATGGTAAGTAATGGGGCTTAATTTATAGCTCCCTAAGAGTTTGACGAACGGGTCCGTGAACGCGATTCCAGATATATTTACCTCTGAATAAACTGCCTTTATTACACCATATCCACATCCAGTAAACTTGTGATTATCAACACTAACCTCATCGTTGTGGCGGCGGACAGCTAGCCTGTATCCCTCGTCATCCAGTTGAGTGAGTGGCAATGTCTTTTTCGTTCGTACCAATTTTTGGAAAATCCTCGGGTGTAGGACTTTCCGCCTTTAGTAGAAACCTGTTGAATTATTAAATTTGGTCTGGGAGGTCCTAATTGTTTCGTTGCCAATTTATCTTAATTTGTTCGCCGACAAAAAGGAACTTCTTTCAAACAATCCACTCTTTTCTCAGTTACGTTCATGGTTACGTAACGTATGATGACAGCGTAAGTGCAAGCCCACAGACACCCATTGAGATTGTATTGAAGGCTCTGAAATTTGAAAAAAATAGATTTTACATGGGAGCCTATGACAGAAGTTCTGGGCGATTTTCAACCTGACTGAAATCGCCCCAAAAGGGGGTGGAGCCATTTGAAGCACGACTTTAGCCTGATTCAACATTTAGTGGCAGTGTGGCACTGTGGCAGATCAGACGTATAGATTACAACACTGATAACTACTGTTGCCGTGATATAATTGATTAGAAAAAAAATCCCTTCCTTTTCCCGTTTGGCAGTGCGTCGCCCATATCGCCCTATTGAACAGGCCGTCCCTGATTGGTAGACCACCTTCAGTTGACCGAAAGGACTGAGTCTAAATGTGTTTTCTGTTGCTGTGTCTGCAGGTACCCAGGCAGGGGAGTACGGTGTATCCACAGTGAGTAAGGTGTCTGTGAAGACAGGAAACTCCATCACCATCCCATGTCGCTATAATCTGAGATACATAGAATATGTCAAATACTGGTGTCAAGGAGATTACTGGAATTCTTGTTCTGCTCTAGTACGCACAGACCAACCAAAGATATCTGGGACGGTGTCAATCTCTGATGATGTCACCCGAAGAATCTTCTCTGTTACCATGACTGATCTGCAGCCAGAGGACTCTGGGTATTACTGGTGTGCTGTGGAGACTACAGGAAGAGATCAACATACATACTTGCACCTGTCAGTTACCACAGGTTAGCTCCCCATACCTCTCCTCAATCACACTGTTTTTTTTATTTGTTCATTATGACACAGCTATGTAGCTATTGATTTGGGGAAGACTGTTTTAAGGCTCTAAATACAATGCATTTACATGGCTATACATATAGGCAGATACAATGTATGTATGGAGTGTGTTTTCATTGTGGGTTTACATTGTTATACTGTGGAGAACAGAAACACTTTATTATGAAGGGATTCTACATACGGACTTCATAACACATTCATAAGCCATGCATAATGAAATCAAAATCACAACCAAATGCTGATTTATTAATTATCTTTGAGACATTAAATTGAAATACTGTAGAATTCCATTCTTCCTATTGAAGACCGCTCCTTCTGAGGAGTACCAATATGGCGGACGGTGGCTTCAAAGCCTCTCATTGGCCAATACATAGCATCAGCAATCTAGTGTTTGTATGCACTGAGTGTACAAAACATTAGGAAAACCTTCCTAATATTGAGTTGCACCACATTTTGACCTCAAAACAGCCTCAATTCGTCAGGGCATGGACTCTACAAGGTGTCAAATGTGTTCCACAGAGATGCTGGCCCATGTTGATGTCAAAGATACGGCCGAGGCTGCCCCTCCTCCTCGTTCGGGCAGGCTTTGGCGGTCGTCGTCACCGCAGTACTAGCTGCCACCGATCGATGTTTCTGTGTCTCACTAGTTCTGTCTGTATTGTTCACACCTGTTACTCATTAGGCTTATTAGTTTCCCTATATTACCTCTGTTTTCCCTCCTGAGTGTGTGCGTGATTGTTCTTTGTTACGTCGTCTGTTGAGCTGTTGTTTTTGCTCTTCCCTGCGTGGAGGGTTTGCTATATTTACTTGGAGTCGAGTAAAGCCATTTATTCTCAGTTCTGTGTCCTGCGCCTGATTCCGTTTCCCCACTGCACCCAGACGCTGACAGTTGACTCCAATGCTTCCCACAGTTGTGTGAAGTTGGCTGGATATCCTTTGGGTGGTGGACCATTCTTGATACACATGGGAAACGGTTGAGCGTGAAAAACCCAGCAGCGTTGCAGTTCTTGACACACTCAAACCGGTGCGCCTGGCACGTACTACCATACCCCGTTCAAAGGCACTTAAATATTTGTTATTGCCCATTCACCCTCTTAATGGCATAAATACACAATCCATGTCTCAATTTGCTCAAGGCTTAAAAATCCTTCTTTAACCTGTCTCTTTTCCTTCATCTACACTGATTGAAGCGGATTTAACAAGTGACATTAATAAAGGATACTAGCTTTCACCTGGATTCACCTGGTCAGTCTATGTCATGGAGAGAGCAGGTGTTCTTAATGTTTTGTACACTCAGTGTACATCATTGTCTATGAAATGACATGCGTTGCTTCTCCCTTGGTGAATTTGTGTCTGTACCTCTGTGTTCAGGTACTCCAGGACTCTATGTGGACCAACAGGAGGTGACTGGAGTTGAAGGAGGGAGTGTCACTGTCTGTTGTCACTATAGTAACACTGTGGCTAAGAAGTGGTTGTGGTGTAAGATGGGTATCTACTATGTCCCCTTGGTGGGAAGATATTCAGGTCTTTTAGATGGAACATCAGTGACATCACAGCAGACCATTGATAACAACAACAGACACATTTTAACAGTGACTCTGAATGGATTGAATATGGGGGATACTGGCTGGTACTGGTGTTCCACAGGTGACCTACAGATGCCTGTTCACATCACTGTCAATCAACTGACCACAACACAGAGTATCACACCTGCCTCCACCACCACCCCTACCCCCACTTCCACCATCACCATCTCCACTGTCGATCAACTGACCACAACGCAGACTGACACCATCATCAGTAAGTAATGAGAGACCAGTTTTAACCAAATATAGTGAAATTAGTCTTTCAAATTCACAGAATTCAACTTAAGTCATTTTGCATACATGATACATTGATATATCACGCTGAAATTGTGTCACTTAAACACTAATAAATGAAATACAGAAATTGTTGAACCTTGACAGAAAAGCTGACCCCTCAAGACATCTCTCTGACCTCACCCACAACTGTAGTTCCTGCTGTGTCCTCTTCCACCTCTCAGGCCCCAGTCAACAACACACACGATGGAGCCCAAGGGTAGGTGAACACTACCACCTCTTTAGTCGGTACTCAATAAGCAAAAAGGTCATTTATTTTAATTATTGGTTGAATAAATTGTGTTGTTTTAAAATAAAAAAATAAATGCCTTCTGTATGCCTCAGTCTTCAACTAACACTGTCTGGTTGCAATTTGCATAGTGTCATGTCCTCAAAGCAATGTTGTTCTTCTACAGATGGGAAAGAACACTCTTCTACCTTCCGAAAACTGTTAATGCAGTGCTCTTCCTCCTGTGCACCATCATTGCTGTGGTGAAGTTCATGGCAAACCGACTCTGAGGTCAAACAGGATGAGTAGAAACTAGATTTATTTAGCATTTGCACATTTTTCATTGGATATGTCTTCACCTTCTTCACCTTCTTCTCCTTCTCTAGCTTTATTGGTATATTTAAATTCTTTGCTAATAAACATTTTTTACTCTTCTCAAGATCATCTGTTACGAAATTCTGTGAAATTACAGTGCCTTCGGAAAGTATTCAGACCCCTTTACTTTTTCCACATTTTGTTACGTTACAGCCTTAATAAAAATCCTCAACAATTTACACACAATACCCCATAATGTTTTTTAGAAATGTTTGCTAATTTATAAAAAATAAAAACCAGAAATACCTAATTTACATACGTATTCTGACCCTTTGATATGAGACTCGAAATTGAGCTCATGTGCATCCTGTTTCCATTGATCATCCTTGAGATGGTTCTACAACTTCATTGGAGTCCACCTGTGGTAAATCAAATAAAGAATAATATGGTCAATTCAATTGATTGGACATGATTTGGAAAGTCACACACCTGTCTATATAAGGTCCCACAGTTGACAGTGCATGGAGGTCCATAGAGCTCGGAGAGAGGATTGTGACGAGGCACAGATCTGGGGAAGGGTACCAAAATATTTCTGCAGCATTGAAGGTCCCCAAGAACACAGTGGCCTCTATCATTCTTAAGTGGATGAAGTTTGGAACCCCCAAGACGGTCACCAAGGGTCTTGGTCAGGGAGGTGACCAATAACCCAAAGGTCACTCTGACAGAGCTCTTGAGTTTCTCTGTGGAGATGGGAGAACCTTCCAGAAGGACAAGCATCTCTCCAGCACTCCACCAATCAGGCCTTTATGGTAGAGTGGCCAGACGGAAGCTACTCCTCAGTAAAAGGCACATGACAACCCTCTTGGAATTTGCCAAAAGGCACCTAAAGACTCTCAGACCATGAGAAACAAGATTCTCTGGTCTGATGAAACCAAGATTGAATTCTTTGGCCTGAATGCCAAGCGTCACATCAGTAGGAAACCTGGCACCATCCCTACGGTGAAGCACGGTAGTGGCAGTGCCATGCTGTGGGGATGTCTTTCAACGGCAGGGACTGGGAGACTAGTCAGGATCGAGGTAAAGATGAACAGAGCAAAGTACAGAGAAATCCTTGATGAAAACCTGCTCCAGAGTGTTTAGGACCTCAGACTGGGGCGAAGGTTCACCTTCCAACAGGACAACGGCCCTAAGCACACAGCCAAGACAACGCAGGAGTGGCTTCGGGACAAGTCTCTGAATTTCCTTGAGTGGCCCTGCCTTGGCCCGGACTTGAACCTGATCGAACATCTCTGTAGCGATCTGAAAATTGCTTTGCAGCAATGCTCCCCATCCAACCTGACAGAGCTTGGGAGGATCTGCAGAGAAGAATGGGAGAAACTCCCCAAATACAGGTGTGCCAAGCTTTTAGCGTCATACCCAAGAAGACTTGAGGCTGTAATCGCTGCCAAAGGTGCTTCAACAAAATACTGAGCTTTCATTTTTTAATTTGTTTATAAATTTACATTTGCTCAAATTTCAAAAAAATAGTTTTTGCTTTGTCATTATGGGGTAGTGTGTGTAGTTTGATGAGGGTTAAAAACAATTTAATCCATTTTAGAATAAGGCTGTAACGTAACAAAATGTGGAAAAAGTCAAGGGGTCTGAATACTTTCCGAATGAACTGTGTAGGAGGTAATTTGCTGTGTTGGAGGCAAAAATAGAACGTTTAGCTCAGTGTTTAACATGATGTCATGGAATGAGTTAGTTTACCAGAAACCTGCCGTGTGGTACAGCAGCTTCCTCAGCTAACTTTAACACTTTAGGTTGGAGGACATCTGTGGTTTTGAGCTGCGTCTATGACCAGCTTTCATCTCTAAGTAGAAGGCAGTCATCACTCCATCTCTGCAGCACCTGCCCTCTCAATTCTATAAATGTCTTTGTGTAATCATTAGTGACCTATTTTCCGGCAGAGGGTAACAGGATAATAGTGACTCTTGGTCCCAAAGAGCCCTTAGAGAATGTTGGAAGCTGAAAACATTGTAGTGACTATGAGTTTTGGGTTAAACTAGTATATATAATGCAATAGTTGCTATCTTTCACTGAGGGGGGCATGTACACAAATATTTTGAGCTTTCTTCAGGATAAAACACACACACGTTTGTTTTACTGTATTTGTGGGGATCAAAAAAGTATGCCCATTCAAAATCATTTTTTCCCTAACCCTAATGCTAATTCTAACCTAAACCCTAACCGTAACCCTAAACCTAACCCCTAAACCTAAAATAGCCTTTTACCTTGTAGGGACCAGTGAAATGTCCCCACTTGTCCCAACTTGTCCTTGTTTTACTGTCATTGTAAGGACATCTGGTCCCCACAAGGATAGTAGAACTAAACCACACACACACACACACACACACACACACACACACACACACACACACACACAAAACAAGGTTACATTTTAATTTGTTTGTTTTTAGCATGATTTATGAATCCTGAGTTCTTGAGTTGTTTCGTAGTTGATTTTTGGTCGTCTGGTTTACTGTAACAAATCCTCTCCTTGTTGAATCAAAGCCTTGGACTACTATTCTGTCTTTACCTTCTCCAGCTTTAATGGAAAATATAAATGATTTGCTAATAAACTTTTTTAAAGACATTATACTGTTCTCAAAATCATTTGTTACAAGATTATGTGCTCTGTGAGTTTAGGTGTGAAATTGTTGTATCAGAAATAGTTGGCTGTGTTGGAGCCAACAATAGAATTTATAACTCAGTAGTTAACATCATGTCATGGAACCTGCAGCCTTCTGGAACTGCAACTTCCTGACATAACTTTAACACTTTAGGTTGGAGGACATCTGAGGTTTTGAGTTGTGTCTACTGTGAACAGGGTTCATTTCCTGTATAGAAGGCAGCCATCACTCCATCTCTGCAGCATCTGCCCTCTCAATTCTATACATTTCTTTGTGTAATCATTAGTGACCTATTTTCCAGCAGAAGGTAACAGGATAATTGTGACTATTGCTCCCAAAGAGCCCTTGCTGAAAGGGGCAGTGCAGTCAAAAATGTGAGTTTCTTGTTTGTTTTTAAATTATATTTCCACACAATGAGGTTGAAATAATACTGTGAAATTGTAACACATTTGGATAATGCCCTTTTAGTGTAAGAGCTTTTTGAAGAAAAAACGCCAGGATTTTCAGATGTTCAAGTGGGATGGAGTTTTTGACCCACAGAATGACATCACAATCTGAAATGATTATTCTGATTCTGTTTTATTTGCATATGTATCCTCCTACTTTGAAGGGGTAAGCTGGGTAGGCTCTAGTCTATACAATCCTCTCCGCCAATCAGGGCTCTGTATTTAAATATATTTAAATTTGTATCAACACGCACACATGATCACACAGAGCATTTCAATGTCAAATGGAGGCTCAGGAAAATAAATCATGAAAAATGTATTTTTGATTTGTTTTCATGAAATGAACACAGATAGTGATTTAAAAATAAAACGAAACTGCATGGGGGCTTGAACAACGTTGTAGTGACTATGATTTTGGGGTTAAACTAGTCCATATGATGCAATAGTTGCTAACTACCACTGAGGGGGGCATGTACACACAAACAGAAGCAAGAAGAGTTAAAGTGAGGTCTGTGAACATTGGGAAGTAGAGTAATTCTCGACTGGTGCCTTTGTCCTTGACTGATCTACACATTAGTACACAGATACTGTGTCACACACACAGACTCAAACTTTCACGACTCCCCACCTCTTTGACCTCTTTCATGGGGCCCATGCCCACCTCTTTCACCTCTATAATGGGGCCCATGCCCACCTTTTTGACGTCTTTGATGGGTCTAATGCCCACCTCTTTGACCTCTTTGATGGGGCCCATGCCCACCTCTTTGACCTCTATGATGGGGCCCATGCCCACCTCTTTGACCTCTTTGATGGGGCCCATGCCCACCTCTCTGACGGCCCCTTGTCCACCAGCTCTTTGATTTCTCCCTCCCCCTTGCTGTCTATCCTGCTCCTTGTTAAAGAAATTGCAAGTGTTCACACACACCCTTTTATATGGTGACCAATAGTGGTTGCACTATGTTTTACATTTTAGTCATTTAGCAGACGCTCTTATCCAGAGCGACTTACAGTTAGTGATTGCATACATTTTCATACTGGCCCCCGTGGGAAACGAACCCACAACCCTGGCGTTGCAAGCGCCATGCTCTACCAACTGAGCTACAGGGGACTATGTGAAATCAATTAGTAATAATGAATATTCATTATGTATGGTTATCATGTATCATACATGTCATTTAGATGTTTATACTATACAAACACACATTGTATTTATGTAGTTCTCTAAATACATATATAGTAGACAAACCAGTCAAAAATCAATAGGTTTACCAACGGTTAAGTGACTAACCATTAAGCGCCGTTGGATTGCATGATGGTCAAATGTATTTAAACAAATGTGAAGAGAATCATATGAAAAGTATTGTGATTATTACATTGTTAAAGGCAATTACTTTATATGAAAGGTATTTCTAGATGAAACACTGATCATGTTTGGTGAAAAGGTTTGTGTGATTTTGTGTTTTGTACTTAGTCAATTGAAAATGTGCTTAAAGTTTTGAAAAAACAGCCTTTTTGATGATCTGTTTTGAGTTTTGTACTAAGAGTTGTGAAATGTTACCACATACATGTGAAAATAGTATGAAAGCGATAAAAAAAAAGACATTTTATTCTTCTCAAGATCATTTGTGATTTTGAGAGTGACATTCTGATGTATCTGAAGTAGTTTGCTGTATTGGAGCCAACAACAGAATGAATAGCTCAGTATTTAACATGACATTATGGAATGAGTTTAGCTTAAACTTGCAGCATTCTCAGCTAACTTTCACACTTATGCTTAGAGGACATCTGTGGTTGTGAGCTGTACATTTCCTGTATAGAAAAGGGAGAGAGACAGAGAGCGTTCTTGTTGAACGTAAAACCACATCAGACTGGGTTGTGGTCCAGAGGACCCTGAACCGTGACCTGGTTTAAAGTGAGAGTTTGTGGAGGTCTTGGTCTAGTCCCCATCACTACATCTCTGTAGCAGATGACCCCTCAAATCTATCAATGTCTAGCACATAGAGTACATTTATCATATAGTTTCTTATATACTGAAATATTGATTTTGCCAATGTGGTGTATGTCGCCCAATTATCGAATATTTGTAATCATTAGCAGTCTATTTTTCAGTAGAGGGTAACAGGATAGTAGTGACTCTTGGTCCCAAAACCCTTAGAGAAAGATGAAATATATTTTAGTGACTATGATTTTGGGGTTAAACTAGTCCATATGATGCAATAGTTGCTATCTGCCACTGAGGGGGCCAAGTACACACAAACAGAAGCAGGAAGAGAGTTACAGACAGTGAAGTCTATTAACATTAGGAAGTAGAGTCATTCTGGCTGGTACCTTGGTACTTGACAAACATTTGTGCTCAGGTACCATATAATATACCAGGCAGACTGAAACCTTCACATGGCTCTTCATCTCTCCCTCCTCCTCCTCCTCCTCTTCCTCATCCTCACCCTCATCCTCTTTGTACTCTCAGCAGGTAAGGGTACTATTTCTACGAATTAAGGGCGAAGTCCCCTGGGTCTATTCACTTAAAACACTGTATAATCAATCTCAATCATGAACGAGCTGTGTGTTGGAGCAATGTGATTCATTTTGTATTTTTCCTTTGTACAGATTCTGTTAAATGTTAATTCTAATTTAAATGTGTTTTGTGTTGATGTGTCCACAGCGAGGCATGTGTCTGTGCAGACAGGAGGCTCCATCACCATCCCATGTCAATATGATCCGAATCACATCAACCATGTGAAATACTGGTGTAAAGGATTACTTTGGGACGGATGTTCTTATGTGGTACGCACTGACCATCCTAAGATCAGTGGTAAGGCCTCAATCTCTGATGACATCAACAAGAGAATCTTCACTATGACCATGACTAACCTGAAGTCACGGGACTCTGAGAATTACAGGTGTGTTGTGGAGATCAATGGAGGACCAGATATCAGGATACATTGGTTCTACCTATCTGTCACTTTAGGTAAGATCCCTTCACTGTTTGTATCTAGTAAAGTAGAATAAATAGTGCTCAGCAATGTCCTATGGATTGTCCTGTAAACCTGCAATGTCAAATACAAAATAATGACCCAATTATAAATATCCTTTTACAACAAATGAAATGATAAATGTGTAACCAGTCTGAAATTCATAGACAGAGCTATACTGTATACGTAGGTGCAAGAACTGACCGTGTTTTGAAGCTGGACAGCGTTTGTTTACAATTACATTGTTTACAAACAACTGAGTAAAACAAGAATATATTTGGGGTCATGATGGGGTAACAGTTTAACTAAACTCGTGAGGCAACTTAAATTCTTAAAGAATCAATGGCTATATATAATTATTATGAATTCAAAAGACTAACAATGGATGTACCAATCACAGACTGCAGCTTTAAGGAATTTGTAAGGAGCCTGTTGTAAAAACACTTTTTTATTCTCTGAATTCTTGTTTTTTTACCTCTGTGTTCAGGTACTGCAGAACTCTATGTGGACCAACAGGAAGTGACTGGAGTAGAAGGAGGGAGTGTCACTGTCCGTTGTTACTATAGTAACTCTGGAGATATGAAGTGGTGCAGGATGGGTGGTGATTGTGTGAGTTTGTATTATTGGACTTTACATGGAACATCAGTGACATTAAAGCGGACTAGTGATGCCAACAACAGAAAAGTCTTAACAGTGACTATGGGTGGACTGAAGATGGAGAACACTGACTTGTATTGGTGTAGAGTGGGAGAACTAGAGTTGCCTGTTCACATCACTGTCAGTCAACAAACTGCAACACAGAGAACCACTACAATGACGTCAAGTGAGTAGATCAATCACATACTTTATGATCAAACATGATTCACTTTGTTTTATCCAGTGGCATCATCTGGAATTCATTTTAATATTAACTATGAATGTGATGTTGCTATACAACCTGACTATCTGGTATCCCAGTAATTTCATTGATGGCATTGTTGTTTTACCTCACAGCAACCCAAGCTCCAACCAATCAACAACCCTCTGCCTCTCCAACTGCTGAGCCTGTTCAGATTGACAACACAAGTCAAGGAGCTGATGGGAACATGGAGGACGTCCACCAGAGGTTATTATCACTCATTCAGCTGTATTATCCCACATATTATGGCAATTGTTAGATAATATGAACACAAAGAAACATTACAATTCCATCATACACTACAACAGTTAAAGCTAACCAAACACCCTCCCTAAATGCATATAGAGACTGTTAGCACTTCCTCTTGGGTATAATTTTTTTGGGGAGAAGTAGCATCAATTTTGGTGTTATTCTCACTCGTTTGCAAGGGCAAGTTACACACACAAAAAAAACGTTATTTGTATAGTAATAATCTCAATAATAATCATGTAATCTCTTCAGTTGCATGGTCTTCTTCCACACATGTGAATATCTAAATAATTGTTCCATTTATCACAAAAGTTCATAAAACAAGTTATTACTTTTTCACAAATGATACATTTATAATGATCTATTTTAATTGTGTTTTTGATTCAAGTTCTTCTATGTAATCCATCAGGTCCATAGATGTGAAAGTCCTTTTGATTCCTTGGGGCATGTTGGTGGTGGTGACAGCTGGTATCCTAGTCACATGGAAGATGTGGACAAAGCATAGTAAGTAGTCATTTTATGTCAATATAAAAAAGGAGAATAGTTTAGAAAAATATGTATTGACATTGTGACCAACAGTATATTGCTTCCCTGTGATTTATCTTGAATGACAGAAAATATTTGGTGGAATTGTCTATAAGAAATCCATTCAGAGGTATTATTGTACTATAACAATCTCAGAAGTAATTGACATCTTGTAACGATCCCTGCAGTCTGAGTCGGTTTCTGTCTGGGTATTAGTTTTTCTGCTCGGGATCTCCAGTTTCCCGAGGGTTCTGGAACGCTCCCTGCCTGGTTGCCGGGCAACGTTGCTAGGCGGGAGCTCTCTTGATTTCCGCACCTGCATCCCATCAGCAATCTGCACACCTGGTCCTGATCATCACCCTTCTTAGGCTCTGTCCTAACATCCATTCCCTGCCGGATCGTTAGCCATGAACAGTATGTTTGTCCGTGTATCAGCCTTGGAACTTCTAGCGTTAGTTTTGTTGTTTTGCACCTTTTTGACTTGCTGTATACTTACCTCCGTTTTGTTCTATCTGCAGTCACTCACCCGGAACCTTCACCCAACCTCTGCCTGATGGTCGGCGGCTGCCGAGCCATTACTGGACCTACCACTGCACCCTCAACAACCCATCCACGCCACCCGCTCTGTTCCCTGGATTATTCAGCCTCACTCGTGGATCTATTAAATAAACACTCACCTTTGTTTCAATTTACCTTGTCCTGGTCTGCTTCTGGGTTCTGGCTTAGTAAACCGTGACAGAACGATCCGGCCAGTAATGAACCCAGCGGACCTGGACTCTGTTCGCCATGCCATTACCCATCAGGAGAAGATGTTGGGCCATCATAGCACGGAGCTACAGGAGATCGCGTTGGCAGTTCGGAACCTTTCTACCGGTCTGACGGAGGTCCAGAACCAGCGCAAGTTTCCGGTGGAGGATCCACTACCGGTTTCACCCATCTCGCCTGCCGCTTCTGGAGCTGTGTCCTTCCGTGAGCCCAAGGTTCCGACGCCGGATAAATATGAGGGGGAGCTGGGAAGATGCCGTTCTTTCCTTATGCAGTGTGGGTTAGTGTTCGATCTACAGCCCTACTCTTATGCCACAGACAAGGCTAGGATAGCCTTTGTGATTGAGATGCTGCGTGGTCGAGCGCTGGAGTGGGCTTCAGCCGTTTGGGAACGACAAGACCCCTGCATGGCGTCATACCAGGGGTTCACGGCCGAGATGAGGAAGCTCTTCGACCATTCCGTCCGAGGGAGGGACGCAGCTAGGCGCCTGTTTTCGCTTCACCAAGGAACTCGCAGCGTGGCCGACTTCGTGATCGAGTTCAAGACGTTGGCTGTGGAGAGTGGGTGGAATGAGGAGTCTCTGCAAGCGGCCTTTTACCAGGGTCTGTCGGAGCAGCTCAAGGATGAGTTGATCTCCTATCCGGAGCCTAGTGACCTGGACAGCTTGGTAGCCTTGTCTATTCGGGTGGATAATCGAGTCCGAGAGCGAAGGAGGGAGAAGCAATGGGTTCCGTCCAATCGATCAGCTTCTCAGGTTCCAGTCGGGTCGGGATTGGACCAGAATACGTCGATCATCGTCCACCACACAGGATTAGTGGAGAGGTCCTGTCTCCCGATTCTGAACCAATGCAAGTAGGGGCGGCACGGGTTAACCAAGGAGGAACGCCAACTCAGACGTAGGACTAACTGTTGCCTCTACTGTGGTGGTTCGGGACATTACCTCGCCACCTGTTCCCGGCGGTCGTCAAACTGCGCGGCTCGCTAAAGTTGGGAGGACTTTTAGCGAGCCAGTTTCGACCTCTCAATACCTCTGTCAGACCCCGTTTCCCGGCTACCCTTATGAACAGGAATCAGAGCTTAGCGATTAACGCTTTTATCGATTCAGGTGCCGATGGAAGCTTTCTTGATGCCGAAGTTGGTGGAACAGCTGGGGCTTTCCAAGGAGCAACTGCCGGAAGCCATTGAAGCGACCACTCTGAACGGCAGTAGTCTGGCGCACGTATCACGATGAGGACTGAACCGGTTAAGATGCTGTTGTCGGGGAATCATTCGGAGATGATTTCATTCTTCATTCTGCCGTCTTCCCATGTTCCTCTGGTCCTTGGATACCCCTGGCTGAAGGAACACAATCCCACGTTCGATTGGGTGACGGGCAAGGTAACGAGTTGGAGCCTTGATTGTCATGCTAACTGTCTCAAGACTGCCTGTCCCCATTCGGTTCCCAGTCAGGTGATTGAGGCTAAACCCCCAGATTTGTCCCTGGTTCCCGAGACATATCACGATTTGGGGGAAGTGTTCAGTAAGCAGAAGGCTCTGTCACTCCCTCCCCACCGACCATATGATTGTGCCATCAACCTGTTCCCTGGAGCTGTCTACCCCAAGGGAAGGTTATACAGTATCTCCCGACCTGAACGTGAGGCTTTGGAGACCTACATCAAGGAGTCCCTAGCTGCTGGTCTCGTTCGTCCCTCGTCATCACCCCCTGGGGGCAGGATTCTTCTTTGTGGGTAAGAAGGATGGCTCGCTTCGACCGTGTATTGATTATCGGGGGTTGAATGACATCACGGTCAAGAACAAGTATCCCCTGCCCTTGATGAGTTCTGCCTTCGACTCCTTACAGGGTGCTACGGTGTTCACCAAGCTAGACCTACGCAATGCGTATCACATGGTCCGGATCAGAGAGGGGACGAGTGGTTGACGGGTTTCAATACACCGATGGGTCACTTCGAGTATCAGGTGATGCCGTTTGGACTGACCAATGCTCCAGCGGTATTCCAGAGTATGGTGAACGACGTCCTGAGAGATATGATCGGTCTCTTTGTGTTTGTTTACCTGGATGACATTCTGATCTTCTCGAAGGAACCTTCCGACCACGTCCAGCATGTCCGGCAGGTTCTGCAGCGATTGTTGGAGAATCGCCTGTTCGTGAAGGCCGAGAAGTGCGAGTTTCACGCCCACACGACATCCTTTCTCGGGTACATCATCTCCAGGGGAGAGATTAGGATGGACCAGGAGAAGGTTAGAGCGGTTCTGGAATGGGTCCAGCCCGGTACGAGATTGCAGCTCCAGAGATTTTTGGGGTTTGCGAATTTCTACCGCAGATTCATCCGGGATTACAGCCGTGTGGCCGCTCCGTTAACTGCCTTGACTTCCAGTATCAGGATCTTCAAGTGGAATCCGGAGGCGGATCGAGCGTTTCTGGAGTTGAAGAGGCGATTCACCAACGCACCGATTCTCTCTCAACCGGACACGGCCCGTCAGTTCGTCGTTGAAGTGGACGCGTCTGATGTGGGAGTTGGCGCCATCCTGTCGCAGCGATGCTCCACGGACAGTAAACTCCATCCCTGCGCCTACTACTCTCGTCGCCTTTCGCCTGCGGAGAGGAATTACGATGTGGGTAACCGGGAGCTTCTCGCGGTGAAACTTGCCTTGGAGGAGTGGCGCCACTGGTTGGAGGGGGCGGAGCAACCGTTTATTGTCTGGACTGACCACAAGAATCTTGCTTACGTGCAATCGGCTAGACGTCTCAACTCCCGTCAGGCCAGGTGGGCGTTGTTTTTCGGACGATTCAATTTTTTCCCTGACGTTCCGACCTGGATCTAAGAACGGCAAGGCGGGACGCCTTGTCCCGGATGTTCTCCAAGACGGAGGAGAGTGGGTCCAAGACCGAGACAATTCTCCCCCGGAACTGCGTTGTGGGAGCAGTTAGGTGGAAGATTGAGGAGGAGGTGATGGCGGCCCTTCGGACGCAGCCCGGTCCCGGTAACGGTCCACCCGGTCGGTTGTTTGTGCCTGAGTCGGTTCGTCCTGCTGTCCTCAAATGGTCCCACGCCAGCAAGATGGCTTGTCACCCTGGCGTGGCTCGGACGATGGCGTTTCTTCGCAGACGTTTTTGGTGGCCTGCCATGGCCGAGGATACTCGGGGTTATGTTGCTGCCTGTCCAGTGTGTGCGCAGAATAAGAGTACCAATCGGCCCAGCTCTGGACTACTTCACCCCCTTCCTATTCCCCGGCGACCATGGTCGCATCTGGCCCCTGGACTTTGTCACTGGGTTGCCCGCTTCTGAGGGAAACACGGTCGTTCTGACTATCGTGGACAGATTCAGCAAGTTCGCCCACTTTGTGCCTATTGCCAAGCTTCCCTCTGCCTCGGAGACGTCCGAGATCCTGGTTAGGGAGGTTTTCAGGGTCCACGGTTTGCCCAGTGATATCGTTTCCGACCGTGGCCCTCAGTTTACCTCTGCTGTCTGGAAGTCCTTCTGTTTGGCCATTGGAGCTACAGTCAGCCTCACATCTGGTTTTCACCCCCAATCTAATGGTCAGGCGGAGAGAGCCAACCAGAAGATGGAATCCACGCTACGCTGCCTTGTCTCCTCCAACCCCACCTCCTGGGTCTCTCAGTTGCCTTGGGTTGAGTATGCCCACAATACTCTCCCCTACATCTGCCACTGGGATGTCTCCCCTTCCAGTGCCTGTATGGCTACCAACCTCCCTTGTTCCCTTCTCAGGAGAAGGAGCTCTCAGTGCCCTCTGTTCAGGCCCATATTCGTCGTTGCCACCGGACCTGGCATCGGGCCAGAAAGGCACTCCTTAGAGTTTCGGACCGGTATCAGCTCCAGGCGAATCGTCGCCGGATCCCCGCTCCCACCTATACCATCGGAGATAGGGTCTGGTTGGCCACACGGGATCTTCCTTTCACGGACTGAGTCTAGGAAGTTGTTACCGAAGTTCATTGGTCCGTTTGTGGTGGAGAAGGTGATCAATCCGGTGGCAGTTCGACTCAAACTACCGAGGACGCTCAGAGTCCATCCCACCTTTCATGTCTCCTGCCTCAAGCCTGTTCTCCTCAGTCCTCTGTTGCCTCCTCCGCCTCCTCCTCCTCCTCCTCGGATGATCGGAGGTGGTCCTGCCTACATGGTGCGACGCATCATGGATTCCAGACGGCGGGGCCGGGGTTTCCAGTATCTCGTGGACTGGGAGGGGTATGGTCCTGAAGAGAGGAGTTGGATTCCGCGGCGACAGATCCTAGATGCTGACCTCATTCGTGACTTCTACCGCCTCCATCCTGGCGCTCCGGGAGTCCGCCCGGTGGCGTTCGTCGGAGGGGGGGTACTGTAACGATCCCTGCAGTCTGAGTCGGTTTCTGTCTGGGTATTAGTTTTCTGCTCGGGATCTCCAGTTTCCCGAGGGTTCTGGAACGCTCCTGCCTGGTTGCCGGGCAACGTTGCTAGGCGGGAGCTCTCTTGATTTCCGCACCTGCATCCCATCAGCAATCTGCACACCTGGTCCTGATCATCACCCTTCTTAGGCTCTGTCCTAACATCCATTCCCTGCCGGATCGTTAGCCATGAACAGTATGTTTGTCCGTGTATCAGCCTTGGAACTTCTAGCGTTAGTTTTGTTGTTTTGCACCTTTTTGACTTGCTGTATACTTACCTCCGTTTTGTTCTATCTGCAGTCACTCACCCGGAACCTTCACCCAACCTCTGCCTGATGGTCGGCGGCTGCCGAGCCATTACTGGACCTACCACTGCACCCTCAACAACCCATCCACGCCACCCGCTCTGTTCCCTGGATTATTCAGCCTCACTCGTGGATCTATTAAATAAACACTCACCTTTGTTTCAATTTACCTTGTCCTGGTCTGCTTCTGGGTTCTGGCTTAGTAAACCGTGACACATCTTCCTCTCTTTATGAATAATGGCACTGGAGGGGCTGCCGTTTTACAGGCTCCTAACCATCTGTGCTTATTTCTTGAACTGCATTGTTGGTTAAGGGCTTGTAACTAAGTATTTCACGGTAAAGTCTATTCGGCGCATGTGACAAATACATTTGATTTGATTTATTCCAGAGTACAATAAGGCCAAGGACCAGACAACTAACAAATCAGTGGTAGGATACACTTAATTTATTATATTTTATTATTTTCAACCATCTGCTTTTCTGTTCATGATTTGGGTTCATCTACCATTTAACTCTATTTTTACCTCTTCAGTTGGTTATCAATGAGTTGACATAAAAGGTCCCATATTCTGAACCCAAGGTCTTATAGCACTCAAGACGTTGAAAAATGATGTTTAAAAGACAGAGAACAGGAAGTTGTCAGTTCACTAAATATACCTCTGTCTGCATCCTATCATGGAAACAAACTGTGGTTTAGTTGGTAAATAGACAAGTCCTGTATCTCTTTGCTATTTATTTCTTTGCAGTCTGCTGACCCTGAGCAGGACATTTCATACAGCACAGTGAGCCACACCAGAGAAACACCACAGCAGGTACAAACTGAATAAACCTGGTTTAGGTCTGTGGAGATCTTGGACTAGTACCAATCACTCCATCTCTGCATGGAGCTAAGGTTCTCTCTCTCTCTTTCTCTCTCCTCTATCTCTGCAGTGTGAGTTTGAGTTCTCACTCTCACTCTCCCTCTCTCCCTCTCTCCCTCTCTCCCTCTCGCTCTCTCTCTCTCGCTCTCTCACTCTCTCACTCTCTCACTCTCCCTCTCTCCCTCTCTCTCCATCTCTCCCTCTCTCTCTTTCTCTCTCTCTCTCTCTCTCTCTCTCTCTCTCTCTCTCTCTCTCTCTCTCACTCTCTCTCTCTATCTCTCTCACCCTCTCTCTCTCTCTCTCTCTCTCTCTCTTCACATTTGCCCGAACCAGGAGGAGGAGCAGTCTCGGCCGAAACCGTGACAGTACCCCCCCCTTGACGCGCGGCTCCAGCCGTGCGCTGACCCCGGCCTCGGGGACGGCCAGGAGGACGCGGACCCGGGCGCGTGGGATGCCCACGGTGGAACTCAGTCAGGAGGGATGGATCGAGGATGTCCCTCCTAGGCACCCAGCACCGTTCCTCCGGACCGTACCCTCCCACTCCACGAGATACTGGAGACCACTCATCCGGCGCCTCGAGTCCAAGATGGTCCGGACCCTGTACGCCGGGGCCCCCTCGATGTCCAAAGGGGGCGGAGGGGTCTCTCCTATCTCATCTTCTTGGAGTGGGCCAGCTACCACCGGCCTGAGAAGAGACACATGGAACGAGGGGTTAATATTTTTGTACTCTATAGGCAGTTGTAACCTGTAACACACCTCGTTCAATCTTCTCAGGACTTTGAAGGGCCCCACAAACCGCCGACCCAGCTTCCGGCAGGGCAGGCGGAGGGGCAGGTTTCGAGTCGAGAGCCAGACTCGATCTCCCGGTGCGTACACCGGCCCCTCACTGCGGTGGCGATCGGCGCTCGCCTTTTGTTGACGGATGGCCCGCTGCAGATGGACATGGGCAGCGTCCCACGTCTCCTCCGAGCGCCGAATCCACTCGTCCACCGCAGGGGCCTCGATCTGGCTCTCGTGCCATGGTGCCAGGACCGGCTGATATCCTAAAATACACTGGAAAGGTGTTAAATTGGTGGAGGAGTGGCGGAGAGAGTTCTGGGCCATCTCTGCCCAGGGGATATACCTAGACCACTCCTCCGGCCGGTCCCGGCAATAGGACCTTAGAAACCTACCCACATCCTGGTTGACTCGTTCCACCTGCCCATTGCTCTCTTGGTGGTACCCCGAGGTAAGGCTCACCAAGACCCCCAAGCGTTCCATGAACGCCCCCCAGACTCTGGAGGTGAACTGGGGACCTCGGTCAGACACAATATCCTCGGGGACCCCATAGTGCCGGAACACGTGGGTAAATAGGGCCTCGGCGGTCTGTAGGGCAGTAGGGAGACCCGGCATTGGGAGGAGACGACAGGCCTTGGAAAACCGATCCACAACGACCAAAATGGTGGTAAGGAAGACATTGGTCTGAATTGATGTCGTGGCATGCCTCATCCATGGCCAGAAGGAGGGTGGCACACTCATGGGGATGGTGATCGTACACCTTCCACCTCCATGCTGAAAGAAAATCCTCAATAGGGTTGAGGAAAGGAGAGTATGGGAGCAGATATAGGGTCATGAATTGGGAATGGGCCCGAAACCATGACTGAACCACATCTGCATGTTGGAACCTGACATTGTCCCACACAATGACATAGGTGACCCCTTCACCTTGACGGGCCTGCTCAATTTCATTGAGAAACACAATGAGGTGTGCAGCTTTATAGGATCCAAGTAATGGCCTACGTCCTACAGCACCATCTTCAGAGGAAGCTGCACACATGGAGATGTTTCCACCGTTGTCCAGGAACTTGGACGGTCGCCCGTTGGCCGATGAGATTCCACCCACGGCGCTGAGTTTTGGCCAGGTTGAAGCCCGCTTCATCAACAAAGATATCATTCTGATGGTTAACAGAATCATCACCATCACCCTCTAAAAACATATTTGGTTTAGTTATTTTTACAGTATTGTTTTAATGTGATACTGTGAAGTAGCTGTGCATCAAATAGCAACAGTAATACAGTATATAGTGCTGTACCTGAACATACTCGGCCCACAGTTCTTTCACCCTGTCGTTGTTTCTGTCAAAAGGCACCAGGTCAATGTGTTTCATAGATACCTGCTGCCTCTTCATAAGGTGGCCGATTGTTGGTAGGCTGATGGATGCCACATTGGCAAAGATGTCACCGTTCTCCTCAATGGCCTGCTTTATTTAAGACAGCCATATGTCATTCCTGGCCCTCACCATTTACAACACTGCTGGTCGGTCAGCACACAGCCACGGCACCACCATGGGGTCTTCTGTCAATTCTGATGGTAGAACAGAGTATACTGTCAATAGATCACACTGTAAGAATATTGTAACATGTTTTGTGAATTTACAAACATTACAATATATCATATAATGTAAATGTACTGTTAAAGCATAGTGCATATCCTACAGACTTACCGGATTTATTGGCGAAATGTTGTCATGATTGAACTGACAGTTGATCTTTTCAGATTTGGGTGAACTATTCAGGCAGCCTCTGCCATGGTAAGGCCTCTGTGTACCACATGGTCAACAACGATGGCCCAGACATCATTAGACACAACAGTTCCCTGCCCTCTGCCTCCCTCTCTATCTGATGTCCACCTCTTTGAAGTCTTTGACCTCTTTGATGGGTCTAATGCCAACTTCTTTGACCTCTTTGATGGGTCTAATGCCAACTTCTTTGACCAATTTGATGGGGCCCATGCCCACCTCTTTGACCTCTTTGATGGGTCTAATGCCCACCTCTTTGACCTCTTTGATGGGTCTAATGCCCACCTCTCTGATGGCCCCTTGTCCACCAGCTCTTTGATTTCTTCCTCTCCCTTGCTGTCTATCCTGCTCCTTGTTAAAGAACTTGCAAGTGTTTTATTTTTTTATTTTTCATGATCTGTATTGAGTTTTGTACTAAGAGTTGTGAAATATTACCACATATGTATGAAAATTGTACCAAAGCAACAAAAAAAAGTGAGTTTGAGTGTGAGTTTGAGTGTGAAGTAGTTGCTGTGTTGGAGCCAACAGTAGAACACAAAGCTCAGTATTTAACATGACGTCATGGAATGAGTTTAGCTGAAACTTGTAGCATTCTGGTAATGCAGCTTCCTGAACTAATTTTAACACTTTGGCTTGGAGGACATCTGTGGTTATGAGCTGTACATGACAAAGGGTTCATTTCCTGTATAGAAGAGGGATAAAGGGGCCTCCCAATTGGCGCAGCAGTCAAAGGCACTGCACTGCAGTGTTGAGGTGTCACTACTGCCTGGGGTTTTATCCCAGGCTGTGTCACAGCCAGCCATGAGCGGGAGTCCCATAGGGCGGTGCACAATTGACCCAGCGTCGTCTGGGTTAGGGCAGGGTTTGGCCCGGGGGCTTTCCTTGGCTCATCGCGCTCTACCGACTCCTTGTGGTGGGACTGGCGCCTGCAAGCTGACCTCAGTTGTCAGTTGAATGGTGTTTCCTCCGACATATTGGTGCGGCTGGCTTCCGGATTAAGCGAGCAGGTGTTAAGAAGCAGCGTGGCATGGCAGGTAATGTTTCGTAGGATGCATGATTCGACCTCTGGTCGGGTAAAATTATTACAAAAATCTTTAAAAGAAGTGGGAGAGAGACAGAGAGCGTTCTTGTTGAACGTAAAACCACATCAGACTGGGTTGTTGTCCGGAGGACCTTGAACCGTGACCTGGTTTAAAGTGAGAGTTTGTGGAGGTCTTGGTCTAGTACCCATCACTACATCTCTGTAGCAGATGACCCCTCAAATCTATCAATGTCTAGCACATTGAGAACATTTATCATATAGTTTCTTATCTACTGAAATATTGATATGCCAATGTGGTGTATGTCGCCCAATTATCAAATATTTGTAATCATTAGCAGTCTATTTTTCAGTAGAGGGTAACAGGATAGTAGTGACTTTTGGTCCCAAAACCCTTAGAGAAAGCTGAAATATATTTTAGTGACTATGATTTTGGGGTTAAACTAGTCTATACACTGCAATAGTTGCTATCTGCCACTGAGGGGGCCATGTACACACAAACAGAAACAGGAAGAGAGTTACAGACAGTGAAGTCTATTAACATTAGGAAGTAGAGTCATTCTGGCTGTTGCCTTCGTCCTTGACAAACATTTGTGCTCAGGTATCATATAATATACCAGGCAGACTGAATCCTTCAAATGGCTCTTCATCTCTCCCTCCTCCTCCTCCTCCTCTTCCTCATCCTCTACAGAGTATCAGCAGGTATGTGTAACATGTTTCTATAAAGGGCTGAAGTCCAGTGGGTCAATTCACTGTAAACACGGTGTAATACATCTCAATCATTAACAAGCTGTTTTATAGTGTATAAGCAAGGTTTTTTTTCTTCTGCAGTGCAGATTCTGTTGAATTCCAACCTAAATGTGTTTTGTGTTGATGTGTTCACAGTGAGGTATGTGTCTGTGCAGGCCGGAGGCTCCATCACCATCCCATGTCACTATGATCAGTATTACATAAATCATGTGAAATACTGGTGTAAAGGGTATGATTGGATTCATTGCTCCTCTCTAGTACGCAGTGACCATCCTAAGAGCAGTGGTAATGCCTCAATCTCTGATGACATCAACCAGAGAGTCTTCACTGTGACCATGACTGATCTGGAGCCAGAGGACTCTAAGAGTTACAGGTGTGTTGTTTAGATCAATGGAGGACCAGATATCAGGATACAACGGTTCTACCTATCTGTCACTCCAGGTAAGATCCCTGCAACTCTTACAATTCAGTAAAGTAGAATAGGTAGTTCTCAGTAATGATGAGACAATCAGAAATAGCCTGCTTCCACAAACTAAATGACTGGTGTTCTCATTTCATTTCCTGGTAACTGGTTCCTTGTCTGGTAACTGGTATCACCATTATTGTTCAAGTTGACCTGAAGAATGCTTTATGTTCTATATATGTAGATTGTGGTGTAAACTTTGTTTAATCTCCGCAGTGGTCGGTTTTAAAACATTTTTTAAAATAATATTAATAATAAAATACTTACTAGAAATAAAGTTATGCTATTGAGTTCTTTCTTTGGTGTCTGTACCTCTGTGTTCAGGTACTCCAGAACTCTATGTGGACCAACAGGAAGTGACTGGAGTTGAAGGAGGGAGTGTCACTGTCCGTTGTTACTATAGTAACTCTGGAGATATGAAGTGGTGCAGGATGGGTGGTGATTGTGTGTCGTATTCTGGGACTTTACATGGAACATCAGTGACATTAAAGGATATCAGTCTGGCCAACAACAGAACAGTCTTAACAGTGACTATGAGTGGACTGAAGATGGAGAACACTGACTGGTATTGGTGTGAAGTGGGAGAACTAGAGATGCCTGTTCACATCACTGTCAGTCAACATACTGCAACACAAATCATCACTGCTATCAGTAAGTACATTCTGTTTGGGTCACAAAAATAGTTTAATATCCATAGTTACTTCACATCAAATTTATGTAATTTTCTTACATTAGTATCACAATGAAAATATGTATTTATTCCATGATTTACTTCTTGACACAGATGATATTCAGTGAAAATCTGCTACTGTTTTCATAATCCTTGACAGCAGATTCACTTTGTTTCATCGTCTGAAACAAATTGGAATATTGACCATGAATGTGATGTTGCTATACAACCTGACTATCTGGTATACCAGTAATTTAATTGATGGCATTGTTGTTTTACCTCACAGCAACCCAGGCTGAGGGGAACATGGAGGAAGTCCACCGGAGGTTATTATCACTCATTCAGCTGTATTATCCCACATATTATGGCAATTGTTTGATAATATGAACACAAAGAAACATTACAATTCCATCATACACTACAACAGTTAAAGCTAACCAAACTCCCTTCCTAAATGCATATAGAGACGGTTAGCACTTCCTCTTGGTTGGAACATTTCTTTGGAGAAGTAGCAGCAATTTTTGTGTTATTCTCACTCATTTGCAAGGACAAGTTGCACACTTAAAAAAAACAACGTTATTTGTATAGTAATTATCTCAATAATAATAATGTAAACTTCCACACATGTGAATAGCTAAATAATTGTTCCATTTATCACAACAGTGTAAACAACAAGTTATTACTTTTTCACAAATGATCAATTTATAATGATCTATTTTAATTGTATTTTTGATTCAAGTTCTTCTATGTAATCCATCAGGTCCATAGATGTGAAAGTCCTACTGATTCCTTGGGGCATGTTGGTGGTGGTGACAGCTGGTATCCTAGTCACATGGAAGATGTGGACAAAGCATAGTAAGTAGTCATTTTATGTGAATATAAAAAAGGAGAATAGTTAAGAAAAATACCAAATGTGTTGACATTGTGAACAACAGTATATTGCTTAACTGTTATTGATCTTGAATGGCAAAAAGTATTTGGAGGAATTGTCTATAAGAAATCTATTCAGAGGTATTATTGTACTATAACAAACTCAGAAGTAATTGACATCTCCCTCTTTATTCCAGAGGACAATAAGGCCAAGGACCAGACAACTAACAACTTGTCACACCCTGGCTCTGGGACTCTATATGTTGAGCCAGGGTGTGTCCATTCTTTGTGTTATATTTCTATGTTGGGGGTTCTAGTTCTTCTGTTTCTTTGTTGGCCTGAGTGACTCCCAATCAGAGGCAACGAGTGTCAGCTGTGGCTGGTTGTCTCTGATTGGGAGCCATATTTATACTGTCTGTTTTCCCTTGGTGTTTGTGGGTTTTTGTTGAGTCGTTTTGTTGTTTTGTATCGTGTGTGCACTTTAACTAATTAAAGTATGTTCGCTCAACACGCTGCGCCTTGGTCCTCCTCTGTATACGACGATCGTGACAGAAAAACCTACCATACAAGGACCAAGCAGCGTGTCCAGGAGCAGGCAGCCTGGACGTGGGAGCAGATTCTGGACGGGCAGGGGTCCTGGACCTGGGAGGAAATCCTGGCCGGGATGGATCGCCGGCCATGGAGTGAGACTGTAGAGAGGCAACGGAGAGAGGAGCAACGGCGTGATCAGGGTCGTCGTCGGACGGTCGAGAGGCAACCCCAAATAATTTTTAGGGGGGGGGCACAGGGCATGGACGACGGGGCTGACGGAGGCAGAAAAGGGGGCGTATTCAGAAGGCCACCAGGTTACGGGGGCCACTGGTCAAAGTAGAGCCAGTGGTGTGTGTGTCCCCAGTAAGGTCCGGCCTGTCCCTGCTCCTCGCACCAAGCCTACGGTGTGCGTCGCCAGCCCGGCCCGGCCTGTTCCTGCCACTCGCACCAAGTCTACGGTGCGCGTCGCCAGCCCAGCCCGGCCTGTTCCTGCCACTCACACCAAGCCAGGGGTGCGAGTCGTCAGCCCCGGCCCGGACTGTTCCTGCCACTCGCACCAAGCCTACGGTGTGCGTCGCCAGCCAGGCCCGGCCTGTTCCTGCCACTCGCACCAAGTCTACGGTGCGCGTCGCCAGCCCGGTCCGGCCTGTCCCTGCTCCACGCACCAAGCCTACGGTGTGCGTCGCCAGCCTGGTCCGGCCTGTCCCTGCTCCTCGCACCAAGCCTACGGTGTGCGTCGCCAGCCCGGCCCGGCCTGTTCCTGCCACTCGCACCAAGTCTACGGTGCGCGTCGCCAGCCCGGCCCGGCCTGTTCCTGCCACTCGCACCAAGTCTACGGTGCGCGTCGCCAGCCCGGCCCGGCCTGTTCCTGCCACTCGCACCAAGTCTACGGTGCGCGTCGCCAGCCCGGCCCGGCCTGTTCCTGCCACTCGCACCAAGCCAGGGGTGCGAGTCGTCAGCCTGGTCCGGCCTGTTCCTACTCCACGCACCAAGCCAGGGGTGCGCGTCGTCAGTCCAGCACAACCCGTGCCTGGGTCACCGGTGCCTGGTAAGGTACCGGTCAACTGCTCCACTACGGAGCTGAAGCTAACCGCTCCTGCTACGTCCAGTTCAGCTCCAGCCAGCGGGGCCAGACCGGACCAGGGGCGCTATGGGGGGTTTATTGGAGGGTGGTGGGCAAGGCCGGAGCCAGAACCGCCGCCAAGGAGGAATGCCCACCCAGCCCTCCCTTGTTTTGTTCTAGTGGAGGCGATGTCGCAGCCTTTAGGGGTGGGTACTGTCACACCCTGGCTCTGGGACTCTATATGTTGAGCCAGGGTGTGTTCATTCTTTGTGTCATATTTCTATGTTGGGGGTTCTAGTTCTTCTGTTTCTTTGTTGGCCTGAGTGACTCCCAATCAGAGGCAACGAGTGTCAGCTGTGGCTGGTTGTCTCTGATTGGGAGCCATATTTATACTGTCTGTTTTCCCTTGGTGTTTGTGGGTTTTTGTTCCAGTTGGTCATTGTTACCTAGGACGTTACGAGTCGTTTTGTTGTTTTGTGTCGTGTGTGCACTTTAACTAATTAAAGTATGTTCGCTCAACGCGCTGCGCCTTGGTCCTCCCTCTGTATACGACGATCGTGACACAACTCAGTGGTAGGATACACTCAATTTATTATATTATATTATTTTCAACCATCTGCTTTTCTGTTCATGATTTGGGATCATCTACCATTTGACTCTAGTGTTACCTCTTCAGTTGGTTATCAATGAGTTGACATAGAAGGTCCCATATTCTGAACCCAAGGTCTTATAACACTCAAGACGTTGAAAAATGATGTTTAAAAGACAAAGATCAGGAAGCTGTCAGTTCACTAAATGTACTCCTGAGTAGTGCAGTGGTCTAAGGCACTGCATCGCAGTGCTAACTGTGCCACTAGAGATCCTGGTTCGAATCCAGTCTCTGTCACAGCCGGCCGTGACCGGGAGACTCATGGGCGGCGCACAATTGGCCCAGCGTCGTCCAGGGTAGGGGAGGGAATGGCCGGCAGGGATGTAGCTCAGTTGATAGAGCAACGCCAGGGTTGTGGGTTCGATTCCCATGGGGGGCCAGTATAAAAAATATATATATATATGTATTCACTAACTGTAAGTCGCTCTGGATAAGAGCGTCTGCTAAATGACTAAAATGTAAATGTATACCTCTGACTGCATCCTATCATGGAAACAAACTGTGGTTTAGTTGGTAAATAGACAAGTCCTGTATCTCTTTGCTATTTATTTCTTTGCAGTCTGCTGACCCTGAGCAGGACATTATATACAGCACAGTGAGCCACACCAGAGAAACAGCACAGCAGGTACAAACTGAATAAACCTAGTTTTGGTCTGTGGAGATCTTGGACTAGTACCAATCACTCCATCTCTGCATGGAGCTAAGGTTCTCTCTCTCTTTCTCTCTCCTCTATCTCTGCAGTGTGAGTTTGAGTTCTCACTCTCTCTCTCTCTCCCTCTCTCCCTCTCTCCCACTCTCTCTCTCCCTCTCACTCTCCCTCTCACTCTCTTTCTCTCTCTCTCTCTCACTCTTTCTCTCTCTTTCTCTCTCTCTCTCTCTCTCTCTCTCTCTCTCTTTCTCTCTCTATCTCTCTCACTCTCTCTCTCTCTCTCTCTCACTCTCTCCCTCTCTCACTATCGTTCTCTCTCTCTCTCTCTCTCTCTCTCTCTATCCTCAATCCCTGCAGTGTTGAGCTGAGTATCTGAAGTTCCAATAATCTGTCTTCCTATGCATGTAGCCATGTGTTTCCCTTCTGTCCTGTCCATTTCTAAGAGCCCAAACCCAGACAGCCACCATGACGTGATGTACAGCACTGTGATGCCTGATCAGTTCAAGACAGAACAGAAGGTCAACATATGGCTACATGCATCTTGGGTCTTAGACAACATTATGGCTGTTACTCATATAACGTCATAGCCTTGGCAAATTTGCATCTGTTTTAGAAACAATTGTATTTACAGTATAATCTTCTGTCTGGGAACAAGCAATAGATAAATGTACACTATAACAATATAACAATACGTTTTTGTTAGTTGGGTCTCTCTCTCTACCAGCAGGCCCCATTTCCTGAAGATAATGATGATGTCACATACAGCACTGTCATCCCCCAGCACAAGGCCCAACTAAAAGTACAGGCCAAGGTAAAGCTGCTCTGTTGATTAGCCACAGCTAGTATTATGTTATCAGAAACAACAGTAGGTGATTGTTTCCTCAGTGTTAATATAGTCATGGTTATGTCTCCATTATACCTATAGGCCTAATATATCACCTTTGTCACATATCACAATTACAACTGTCTTTCACAGAGAACTGTGTTTCAAACTGTACTCTCCATTATAACAGAACTGTCCCTGTTCACCTCTCTACCTGTTCCTCCTATGTAGGCAGCAGAACCAGATGATAATGTGGTCTACAGCTCACTAGCTCTACAGGTGACCACACAGGTCAGTGTTGGTGTCTCTGTCTGTTGTACCAGACGATGCTGATTTCTCAACAAAGATACAGACAACACCACATTGCTATGTGTAGTAAACTTCACTCTTTAACCAGACACATCTTTCTTAGTCTTTTTAGTTTGCTGCACTTAATCCTGTATCACCACTTTCTGAGAAACTGACCTTATTGTTATCATTGTCTATCCATGAGATGACAGGGTTGTGATTGTGACTGAATGTTTCACTTCCTCTCCAGTAGAGGGCAGCAGCAGCACAGCAGTGACTGACTGAGTGTCCTTGGTGGAGTCCTTATCCTGGAAGGACAGCCCACTCCCCTCTCCTGGGTCTCAACATCTATCTGCCTCCAATATGCTTCTGTCATACCTCTTAACCCACCCCAGAAACACCCCTCTATCCTTTTGTGTCCATAAACTACTGAAGACAGTCTGCTGTGTTAGTTTTCATTGTCACCACATACACTATCTGTTATAGTAGTTATGTGTCACCCACATTTTACCCTTGTCACTTGTTTTTTACATGTTCATCTTATTTATCTCATGTATCTAGTCAAATGTCCAACACCAGTAACTAATCATGATCAAGAGTGTAAATTAAATGTACAAGCTGTGTAACAAAATAAATATGATTATGATGCTGAATACAAAATGTGTTGAAATGAATATGTTTTAGGTTAAAACTAGACCATAGAATACCATAGCTGCTATCTGCCACTGAGGGGGTTATGTACATTCAAACAGAAGCAAGAAGAGTTAAAAACAGTGAGATCTATGAACATTAGGACGTAGAGTTATGCTCTTTTATTTTTTATAACGTCCAAACTGAGCAATCGGGTGAGAAGGGCCTTTGTCAGGGAGGTGACCAAGAACGTGATGGTCGCTCTGACAGAGCTCCAGAGTTCCTCTGTGGAGATGGGAGAACCTCCCAGAAGGACAACCATCTCTGCAGCACTCCACCAATCAGGCCTTTTTGGTATAGTGGCCAGACGGAAGCCACTCCTCAGTAAAAGGCACATGACAGCCCGCTTGGAGTTTGCCAAAAGGCACCTAATGGACTCTCAGACCATGAGAAACAAGATTCTCTGGTCTGATGAAACCAAGATTTAACTCTTTGACCTGAATGCCAAGTGTCACATCTGGAGGAAACCTGGCACCATCGCTATGGTGAAGCACGGTAGTGGCAGCGCCATGCTGTGGGGATGTTTTTCAGCGGCAGGGACTGGGAGACTAGTCAGGATCAAGGTAAAGATGAACGGAGCAAAGTACAGAGGCCTCAGACTGGGGCGAAGGTTCACCTTCCAACAGGACAGCGACCCTAAGCACACAGCAAAGACAATGCAGGAGTGGCTTCGGGACAAGTCTTGAGTGGCCCAGTCAGAGCCCGGACTTGAACCCGATCGAACATCTCTGGAGACACCTGAAAATAGCTGTGCAGTGACGCTCCCATCCAACCTGACAGAGCTTGAGAGGATCTGCAGAGAAGAATGTGAGATACTCCCCAAGTACAGGTGTCCAAAACTTGTAGCGTCATACCCAAGAAGACTCGAGGCTGTAATCGCTGCCAAAGGTGCTTCAACCAGGTACTGAGAAAAGGGTCTGAATACTTATGTAAATGTGATATTTCAGTTTTACATTTTTAATAGATTTGCAACAATTTATAACCTGGTTTTGCTTTGTCAGTTTTGGGTATTGTGTGTAGATTGATGAGGGGGGAAACTATGTAATAATTGTTAGAATAAGGCTGTAACGTAACAAAATATGTATTTGTAAGTATTTAAAAAAGTATAACAAAATGATTTGATTAAAAATTAAATGTGGTATTGCTGCTATTATCTCATAGAAACACATTGAATAACATGTTCATAAATGGCGAATCAGCTAATCAAAAAATGCATTAAAAGGAATTATGTTTTGAAGTGTCTGTCCTATATCAGAGCGATAGAAGAAAGATTTTGATTTTTTAAAATAGATTTGTAAATGTTTTCCACTGGTGGGTGAATAAAACACACACGCACACACACACACACACACACACACACACACACACACACACACACACACACACACATACACAAACACATGCAACAAATCCTCTCCTTGTTGAATCAGAGCCTTGGACTACTATTCTGTCTTTACCTTCTTCAACTTTAATATAAATGCTTTGCTGCAGTTTTTTTATCGCTATGGTACTATTTTCACAAGTATGTGGTACATTTTCACAACTCTTAGTACAGAACTCCAAACTGGTCACACCTGTAACGCAGCCAGTCTTTCATTCCAAACCTGTCGTTGTGCATTCATTTGGATTATAAACATCTATCATCACACAACCATTGATTCAAAATATAAGTTTATTGTGAAATGTAATGAGAACATTGGTTTAATCACCAAAACGCAACATAATGAATTTAGTAGTTTTAACTACCAGTTAATCCAATAGCAAATAATGCAGGATACGTGTTTCAAATCGACCTTAGAAGTGATGAAAGTAATATGCTACAGTACCGTCAATTACAGTAGATTACACTGTTTTCACATTAGGCAATACACTTACATTACCCAACAGAATTGACAGAAAATGTATAACTTCCATAACATTTATCCAATGTATAATCAAAGGTGTGATCAATTAAGACATTCAATGAACACATTGGTCTGAATTGATGTCGTGGCATGCCTCATCCATGGCCAGAAGGAGGGGGACACGCTCATGGGGATGGTGATCGTACACCTTCCACCCCCCATGCTGAAAGAAAATCCTCAATAGGGTTGAGGAAAGGAGAGTATGGGGGGAAGGTATAGGGTCATGAATCGGGGATGGGCCCTAAACCATGCCTGAACCATATCTGCATGGTGGAACCTGACATTGTCCCACACAATGACATAGGTGACCCCTTCACCTTGACAGGCCTGCTCAATTTCATTGAGAAACACAATGAGGTGTGCAGCTTTATAGGATCCAAGTAATGGCCTACGTCCTACACCACCATCTTCAGAGGTAGCTGCACACATGGAGATGTTTCCCCCACGTTGTCCAGGAACTTGGACGGTCGCCGGTTGGCCGATGAGATTCCACCCACGGCGCTGAGTTTTGGCCAGGTTGAAGCCCGCTTCATCAACAAAGATATACCTGTGATGGTTAACAGCAGTATCAATCACCATCACCCTCTGAAATATATTTTGGTTAGGTAGCTTAATGGTTAAGAGCGTTGTGCCAGTAACCGAAAGGTCGCTGGTTCTAATCCCCGAGCCGACTAGGTGAAAAATATGTCGATGTGCCCTTGAGCAAGGCACTTAACCCTAATTGCACCTGTAAGTCGCTCTGGATAAGAGCATCTGCTAAATGACTCAAATGTAAATGTAAATGTTATTTATACAGTATTGTTCCAATATGATATTGTGAAGTAGCATGTGCATCAAATAGTGACAGTAATACAGTATATACAGTGCGTATGACGCTACAAGCATGGCACACCTATATTTGGGGAATTTCTACCTTTCTTCTCTGCAGATCCTCTCAAGCTCTGTCAGGTTGGATTGGGAGAGTTGCTGCACAGCTATTTTCAGGTTTCTCCAGAGATGTTAGATCGGGTTCAAGTCCGGCCTCTGGCTGGGCCACTCAAGGACATTCAGAGACTTGTCCTGAAGACACTCCTGCGTTGTCTTGGCTGTGTGCTTAGGGTCACTGTCCTGTTGGAAGGTGAACCTTCGCCCAGTCTGAGGTCCTGATTGCTCTGGAGCAGGTTTTCATCAAGGATCTCTATGTACTTTGATCCATTCAAATTTGCCTCGATCATGACTAGTTTCCCAGTCCTTGCCAATGAAAAAAAGAGAAAACACAGCATGATGCTTTCACCATCATTCTTCACCGTAGGGATGGTGCCAGGAAGTGAAAATGTGCTTAAAGTTTTGAAAAAACAGCCTTCTTGATGATCTGTTTTGAGTTTTGTACTAAGAGTTGTGAAATGTTACCATATACGTGTGAAAATAGTATGAAAGCGATCAAAACAAATGTCATGAATATTTTTAAAGACATTTTATTATTCTCAAAATCAATTGCACAACATGATGTGAGCTCTGTGCTCTGTGATTTTGAGAGTGACATTCTGAAGTATCTGAAGTAGTTTGCTGTATTGGAGCCAACAACAGAATGAAAAGCTCAGTATTTAACATGACATTATGGAATGATTTCAGCTGAAACTTGCAGCATTCTGAGCTAACTTTCACACTTATGCTTAGAGGACATCTGTGGTTATGAGCTGTACATTTCCTGTATCGAAGGTGGAGAGAGACAGAGAGCGTTGTTGTTGAACGTAAAATAATATCAGACTGGGTTGTGGTCCGGAGGACCCTGAACTGTCACGCCCTGGATCTGGGGACTCTTAAATGTTGAGCCAGGGTGTGTAGGTTCTATGTTTAGTTTTCTATGTTTTTGTTCTAGATCGTGTTGATCTATGTTGGCCAGGGTGGTTCCCAATCAGAGGCAGCTGTAGCTCGTTGTCTCTGATTGGGGACCATACTTAGGCAGCCTGTTTGGCACTAGTCGGTGTGGGATCTTGTTCCGTAAAGGTTTGTTGTATGTAACCTCAGGACTTCACGTATCGTTTGTTGTTTTGTTCGTGTTGTGTACTACAAATAAAATGTACGCTTACCACGCTGCGCCTTGGTCCGTCTCATCTAATAACGATCGTGACAGAAGATCCCACCAATCCTGGATCAAGCAGCGTGACGAGGAGAGAGGATGGACTTTGGAGGAGATGAGAGAGAGTCTGGCTAGAGGGATGGAGGCCATGATCACGGGGGAGAGACAAGCCCTGAATTTTTTAGGGGGCTCACGCCGGTGGACGACGAGGCTACAGGAGGCGACAAGGGAGAAGGAGAGTGTAGGGGCACGGCGAGAGGAGCTGGTTAGGCAGCAGAAGGAGTGGAGGTTTATAAAGGAACCCAGTCCCGCTCCTCGCACCAAGCAAGTGGTGTGTGTCGCCAGTCCGGTCCGGCCCGTTCCAGCTCCCCGCACCAAGCCAGTGGTGCGCGTCGCCAGCCCGGTCCGGCCTGTTCCTGCTCCCCGCACCAAGCCAGTGGTGCGCGGTCGTCAGCCCGGTCCGTCCCGTTCCTGCTCCCCGCACCAAGCCAGTGGTGCGGCGTCGTCAGCCCGGTCCGTCCCGTTCCTGCTCCCCCGCACAAGCCAGTGGTGCGCGTCGTCAGCCCGGTCCGTCCCGTTCCTGCTCCCCGCACCAAGCCAGTGGTGCGCGTCGTCAGCCCGGTCCGGCCTGTTCCTGTTCCCCGCACCAAGCCAGTGGTGCGCGTCGTCAGCCTGGTCTGTCCCGTTCCTGCTCCCCGCACCAAGCCAGTAGTGCGCGTCGTCAGCCCGGTCCGGCCCGTTCCTGCTCCCCGCACCAAGCCAGTGGTGCGCGTCGTCAGCCCGGTCCGTCCCCGTTCCTGCTCCCCGCACCCAAGCCAGTGGTGCGCGTCGTCAGCCCGGTCCGGCCTGTTCCTGTTCCCCGCACCAAGCCAGTGGTGCGGCGTCGTCAGCCTGGTCTGTCCCGTTCCTGCTCCCCGCACCAAGCCAGTAGTGCTGCGTCGTCAGCCGGGTCCGGCCCGTTCCCGCTCCCCGCACTCAAGCCAGTGGTGCGTGTGTCCAGTCCGGCACGGCCGTGCCTGTCCCACCGGTGCCTGGTCCGGCACCGGTCAGCTGCTCCACTCCAGAGCCAGAGCAATCCTCTCCACCGGGGGTCCGGTCCAACTCCAGTCAGCGGATCCACTCCGAGCCAGAGCAATCCGCTCCACCGGTGTCCAGTCCAGCTCGGCCAGCGGCTCCAGTCCGGAGCCTGTGAGGTTTGATCCACCGTCGTCGGGTCCAGCTCCAGTCAGCGGTGCCAGACCAGACCAGGGGCGCAACGGGGAGGTGGTGAGAAAGTGGTGGTCACGCCCGGAGCCGGATCCGCCTCCGAGGCGGAATGCCCACCCGGCCCCTACCCTAACCCTTTGGGGGTGGGGGTACTGTCACGCCCTGGCTCTGGGGACTCTTAAATGTTGAGCCAAGGTGTGTATGTTCTATGTTTAGTTTTCTATGTTTTTGTTCTAGATCGTGTTGATCTATGTTGGCCAGGGTGGTTCCCAATTAGAGGCAGCTGTAGCTCGTTGTCTCCGATTGGGGACCATACTTAGGCAGCCTGTTTGGCACTAGTCGGTGTGGGATCTTGTTCCGTAAAGGTTTGTTTTGTGTAACCTCAGGACTTCACGTATCGTTTGTTTGTTGTTTTGGTTCGTGTGTTAAGTACTTAATAAATAATGTACGCTTATCACGCTGCGCCTTGGTCCGTCTCTTCTGTGAACGATCGTGACATGAACCATGAACCTGGTTTAAAATGAGAGTCTGTGGAGGTCTTGGTCTAGTACCCATTACTACATCTCTGTAGCACATGACCCCTCAAATCTAAACATTTCTAGAATATGCAGTACATTTACCATATAGTTTCTTATATACTGAAATGTTGATTTTTGTCAATGGAAATGTGGTGCATGTCGCCCAATTATCGAATCTTTGTTTCTACTATGTTCCAGTAGAGAGGCAGCAGGACTCTATGTCCCAAAACCCTTAGAGAAAGCTGAAATACGTCGTAGTGACTATGAGTTTTGGGGTTAAACTAGTCCATATGATGCAATAGTTGCTATCTTCCACTGAGGGGGCCATGTACACACAAACAGAAGCAGGAAGAGAGTTAAAGTGAGGTCTGTGAACAAGTAGTAATTATTGCTGTTGCCTTGGTCGTTGACACACACTTGTGCTCAGGTACCATATAATATAACAGGCAGACTGAAATGTTCACATGGCTCTTCATCTCTCCCTCCTCCTCCTCCTCTTCCTCATCCTCATCCTCTGCAGAGTCTCAGCAGGTATGTGTAACATGTTTCTATAAAGGCTGAAGTCCATTGTGTCAATTCACTGTAAACACTGTTTAATACAGTGCCTTGCAAAAGTATTCAAAATATTCATTTTGTTGCATTACAACCTGTAATTTAAATTGATTTTTATTTGGAGTTCATGTAATGGGCATACACACAATAGTCCAAATTGGTGAAGTGAAATGAAAAAGTTACTTGTTTCAAAAAATTCTAACAAATAAATAACGGAAAAGTGGTGAGTTCATATGTATTCACCCCCTTTGCTATGAAGTCACTAAATAAGATCTGGTACAACCAATTACCTTCAGAAGTCACATAATTCGTTAAATAAAGTAAACCTGTGTGCAATCTAAGTGTCACACGATCTCAGTATATATACACCTGTTCTGAAAGGCCCCAGAGTCTGTAACACCACTAAGCATGGGGGCACCACCAAACAAGCGGCACCATGAAGACAAAGGAGCTCTCCAAACAGGTCAGGGACAAAGTTGTGGAGAAGTACATATCAGGGTTGGGTTATAAAAAAAATATCAGAAACTTTGAACATCCCACGGAGCACCATTAAATCCATTATTAAACAATGGAAAGAATATGGTACCACAACAAACCTGCCAATGGAGGGCCGCCCACCAAAACTCACGGACCAGGCAAGGAGGGCATTAATCAGAGAGGCAACAAAGAGGCCAAAGATAACCCTGAAGGAGCTGTAAAGCTCCACAGCGAGAGATTGGAATATCTGTCCATAGGGCCACTTTAAACCGTACACTCCACAAAGCTGGGCTTTACAGAAGAGTGGCCAGAAAAAGCCATTGCTTAAAGAAAAAAATAAGCAAATACGTTTGGTGTTCGCCAAAAGGCATGTGGGAGACTCCCAAAACATATGGAAGAAGGTAATAATAGTAATAATAATAATAATAATATGCCATTTAGCAGACGCTTTTATCCAAAGCGACTTACAGTCAGGCGTGCATACATTTTTTTTTGTGTATGGGTGGTCCCGGGGATCAAACCCACTACCTTGGCATAACAAGCGCCGTGCTCTACCAGCTGAGCTACAGAGGACCACAGTGCCTTGCAAAAGTACTCTGGTCAGATGGGACTAAAATTGAGCTTTTTGGCTGTCAAGGAAAACGATATGTCTGGCACAAACCCAACACCTCTCATCACCCCTGGTGGCAGCATCATGCTATGGGGATGTTTTTCATCGGCAGGGACTGGGAAACTGGTCAGAATTGAAGGAATGATGGATGGCACTAAATACAGGGAAATTCTTGAGGGAAACCAGTTTCAGTCTTCCAGAGATTTGAGACTGGGACGGAGGTTCACCTTCCAGCAGGACAACGACCCTAAGCATACTGCTAAAGCAACACTCAAGTGGTTTACGGGGGAAACATTTAAATGTTTTGGAATGGCCTTGTCAAAGCCCAGACCTCAATCCAATTGAGAATCTGTGGTATGACTTAAAGATTGCTGTACACCAGCGGAACCCATCGAACTTGAAGGAGCTGGAGCAGTTTTGCCTTGAAGAATAGGCAAAAGTCCCAGTGGCTAGATGTGCCAAAATGATAGAAACATACCCCAAGAGACATGCAGTTCTAATTGCTGCAAAAGGTGGCTCTATAAAGTATTGACTTTGGGGGGGAGATAGTTATGCAAGCTCAAGTTTTCAGTTTTTTGTCTTATTTCTTGTTTGTTTCACAAGAAAAAATATTTTGCATCTTCAAAGTGGTAGGCATGTTGTGTAAATCAAATTGTACAAACCCCCCAAAAAATTATTTTGAATTCCAGCCTGTAAGGCATCAAAATAGGAAAAATGCCAAGGGGGGTGAATACTTTTGCAAGCCACTGTAAATCTCAATCTTTAACATGCTATTTTATAGTTTATAAGCAATTGGATTTCTTTTCTGCTGTGCAGATTCTGTTGAATTCCAACCTAAATGTGTTTTGTGTTGATGTGTCCACAGTGAGGCATGTGTCTGTGCAGGCCGGAGGCTCCATCACCATCCCATGTCACTATGATCTGAATCACATCAACCATGTGAAATACTGGTGTAAAGGATTCCTTTGGCACGGATGTTCTTATGTGGTACGCACTGACCATCCTAAGAGCAGTAGTAATGCCTTAATCTCTGATGACATCAACAAGAGAATCTTCACTATGACCATGACTAACCTGAAGTCATGGGACTCTGAGAATTACAGGTGTGTTGTGGTGATCAATGGAGGACCAGATATCAGGATACAATGGTTCTACCTATCTGTCACTCCAGGTAAATAGCCTATTACAACAAATGAAATGAGAAATGTGTAACCAGTCTGAAATTCATAGACAGAGATATATTGTATGTGTAGGTGCAAGAACTGACCATGTTTTTAAGGTGTACAGTGTTTTTTTACAATTACATTCTTTACAAACCACTGAGTAAAACAAGATTCTATTTGGGGTCATGATGGGGTAACAGTTGAACTCTTTAAATTCTTTAATAATCAATGGCTATATATAATTATTATGAATTCAAAAGACCAACAATGGATGTACCAATCACAGACTGCAGCTTTAAGGAATTTGTATGGAGCCTGTTGTAAAAACACTTTTTTCTTCTCTGAATTCTTGTTTTTTTACCTCTGTGTTCAGCTACTCCAGAACTCTATGTGGACCAACAGGAAGTGACTGGAGTAGAAGGAGGGAGTGTCACTGTCCGTTGTTACTATAGTAACTCTGGAGATATAAAGTGGTGCAGGATGGGTGGTGATTGTGTGAGTTTGTATTCTGGGTCTTTACTTGGAACATCACTGACATTAAACCGGACTAGTGATGCTAATAACAGAAAAGTCTTAACAGTGACTTTGATTGGACTTAAGATGGAGAACACTGACTGGTATTGGTGTGAAGTGGGAGAACTAGAGATGCCTGTTCACATCACTGTCAGTCAACAAACTGCAACACAGAGAACCCCCCCAAAACGATTTAATATCCATAGTTACTTCACATATAAATTATGTAATTTTCTTACATTAGTATCACAATGAAAATATGTGTTTATTCCATGATTTACTTCCTGTCATAGATGATAGTCAGTGAAAATCTGCTACTGTTTTCATAATCCTTGACAGCGATTGACTTTGTTTCATCATCTTTGTTTCACAAATTGGAATATTGACTATGAATGTGATGTTGCTATACAACCTGACTATCTGGTATACCAGTAATTTCATTGATGGCATTGTTGTTTTACCTCACAGAAACCCAAGCTGAGGGGAACATGGAGGAAGTCCACCAGAGGTTATTATCACTCATTTAGCTGTATTATCCCACAAATTTTTAGATAATATGAACACAAAGAAAGATTACAATTCCATCATACAATACAACAGTTAAAGCTAACCAAACACCCTCCCTAAATGCATATAGAGACTGTTAGCACTTCCTCTTGGGTGGAACATTTATTTGGAGAAGTAGCATCAATTTTTGTGTTATTCTCACTCATTTGCAAGGACAAGTTGCACACTTTAAAAAAACAACGTTATTTGTATAGTAATAATCTCAATAATAATAATGTCTTCTTCCACACATGTGAATAGCTAAATAATTGTTCCATTTATCACAACAGTGTAAACAACAAGTTATTACTTTTTCACAAATGATCAATTTATAATGACCTATTTTAATTGTATTTTTGATTCAAGTTCTTCTATGTAATCTATCAGGTCCTGTCACGGATTCTGCCGAGGCTGCCCCTCCTCCTTGCTCGGGCAGGCTTCGGCGTTCGTCGTCACCGGAGTACTAGCTGCTTCCGATCTATGTTCTATGTTTCTATGTTCTACCTGTTGTGTCAGATTGTTTCACACCTGTTGTCCATCTTGTGATTACTCCGCCCCCTATATAACCCTGTGGCTCCCATTGTGTTCTGTGCGTGTTTGTTGTTTGTACTCGTATGTCGTTGGTGGCGGATTTGATCCTCCCCTGCGTGGAGGCTTCTTGTTTCTTTACAAGCTTTAGTAAAGTTACGTTTTTTCTCTTGAGTTCTGTGTCCTGCGCCTGACTTCAGTCTACCGCATACATCGACATCGTGACAGAAACACGCACATATGGAGTCAGCAGGAACGACTGGATCTACCGAGACGATGGAGGAACGAGTCCAACGTCAAGGGACGATCCTCCAGAATCTCGGTGAGACGATGGAACGAGTTTTCCAGATGATGGAGTGATTGGCGAGAGGTGGTATCCCTTCACCATGTCCAACCACACCACCACCTGCTACACTGGCTACCACTTCGCCACCTGGGTCCAGTGGGATTCGGCTCTCGCTCCCGAGGGCATATGACGGTACACCTGCCGGGTGCAGCGTGTCCGCCCTCATCTCCTGTCTATCGGGGAAGGCGCTTGAGTGGGCTAACGCCGAGTGGAGAAATATAGACTCGAGAACTGTCCGCTACGAGGATTTCACCCGCCGCTTCCGGGCGGTATTCGATCATCCACCTGAGGGGAGAGCGGCGGGAGAACGTCTGGTCCACCTAAGACAGGAGATGAGGAGCGCGCAGGAGTTTGCGCTGGAGTTTAAGACTGTCGCAGCCAGCGCGGGATGGAATGAGCGGGCCCTTATCGACTACTATCGATGCAGCTTAAGGGAGGACGTCCGTCGGGAACTGGCCTGCAGGGACACCAATCTCAACCTGGACCAACTGGTGGACATGTCCATCAGGTTGGATAACCTGTTGGCAGCCCGCGGACGTTCTGATGGGGGCCTGTCCATTCCATATCCCGGCACCTCCGAGCCTATGGAGCTAGGAGGTGCTGCAGGTAGGGAGACTGGGAGAGAGACTGTCCCCTGCACCAAGTGTGGCCACAGAGGTCACACTGCTGGTCGGTGCAGGGGAGGTTTCTCAGGAGGTCGAGGCAGCAGGCAGAGCATTGGTCGACCGTCTCAGGTGAGTAGGCACCCGACTCACCCAGAGTTCCCTGTTGCTAATTTGTGTATCGACATTTTGTTTCCAGAATTTTCTCCCCATTCCCAGCATAAGGCGCTAGTAGATTCAGGCGCGGCTGGGAATTTTATTGATCGCCAGTATGCACGTAGCCTAGGGATTCCCACAGTGTCTGTTGATAAACCTTTCCCTGTTCACGCATTAGATAGTCACCCGTTAGGGTCAGGCATAATCAGGGAGGTCACCGCTCCACTGCTGATGATGACGCAGGGGGGTCATGAGGAGAGGATTAGCCTCTATCTGATTGATTCTCCTGCGCATCCTGTGGTGTTGGGACTTCCCTGGTTAGCCATTCATGACCCCACTATTTCATGGCAACAGAGGGCTCTCAAGGGATGGTCCAGTCAGTGTTCAGGGAGGTGTTTGAGAGTTTCCTTGGGGGCAACTTCGGTGGAAAGTCCAAACCAGGTTTCCACCATGCACATTCCATCCGAGTATGCCGATTTGGCTATCGTCTTCAGCAAAAAGAGGGCGACTAAATTACCACCCCATCGTCCGGGGGATTGTGCGATAAATCTCCAGGTAGGAGCTGCACTTCCCCGGAGTCACGTGTATCCTTTGTCTCAGGAGGAGAAGGCGGCTATGGAGACATATGTCACCGAATCTCTGAGGCAGGGATACATTCGGCCATCCACTTCACCCGTTTCCTCAAGTTTATTTTTTGTGAGGAAGAAAGATGGTGGGTTACGCCCGTGCATTGATTACCGTGGCCTAAATCAGATTACCATTAAGTACATCTATCCTTTACCTCTGATAGCTAGTATGACGGAATCATTGCACGGGGCACGCTTTTTCACAAAATTGGATCTCAGGAGCGCGTACAACCTAGTGCGTATCCGTGAGGGAGATGAGTGGAAGACGGCATTTAGCACAACCTCTGGACATTTTGAGTATCTGGTCATGCCATACGGGTTAATGAATGCTCCTTCAGTTTTCCAATCATTTGTGGATGAGATTTTCAGGGACCTGCACGGACAAGGGGTAGTGGTGTATATTGATGACATCCTTATATACTCCGCTACACGTGCCGAGCATGTGTCGCTGGTGCGTAAGGTGCTTGGAAGACTGTTGGAGCATGACCTGTATGCTAAGGCAGAGAAATGCCTGTTCTTCCAGGAGTCCATCTCTTTCTTGGGGTACCATATGTCCGCGTCAGGGGTGAGGATGGAGAGTGACCGCATTTCGGCCGTGCGTAATTGGGCGACTCCAACCACGCTAAAGGAGGTGCAGCGATTTTTGGGTTTTGCTAATTACTACCAGAGATTTATCCGGGGCTTTGGTCAGGTAGCAGCTCCCATTACCTCGTTACTGAAGGGGGGGCCGGTGCGTCTGCGGTGGTCAGCGGAGGCGGACAGGGCTTTTAATCGTTTGAAGGACCTGTTTACCTCGGCTCCAGTGCTGGCTCATCCGGACTCCTCTTTAGCCTTCACCGTTGAGGTGGACGCGTCCGAGGCTGGAATAGGCGCTGTACTGTCTCAGCGCTCGGGTATGCCACCTAAACTCCGCCCCTGTGCCTTCTTTTCGAAGAAGCTCAGCCCGGCGGAGCGCAACTATGATGTGGGGGACCGGGAGCTGTTGGCTGTGGTCGAAGCTCTGAAAGCGTGAGACATTGGCTTGAGGGGGCTAAACACCCTTTTCTCATTTTGACTGATCACCGCAATCTGGAGTACATCCGGGCAGCGAGGAGGTTAAACCCTCGCCAGGCAAGGTGGTCCATGTATCTCACCCATTTTGTTTTCACCCTTTCCTACAGGCCAGGTTCCCAGAACGCTAAGGCAGATGCTCTGTCCTGATTGTATGACTCGGAGGGGGAGTTCCGTGGAGCCCACTCCCATACTTCCGGTGTCGTGTCTGGTGGCACCGGTGGTGTGGGAGGTTGACGCGGAGATCGAGCGGGCGTTGCGCAACGAACCCACTCCTCCCCTGTGTCCAGAGGGTCGTGTGTACGTACTGCTTGATGTCCGCGATCGGTTGATCTATTGGGCTCACACGTCACCCTCCTCTGGTCATCCTGGTATCGGTCAGACAGTGCACTGTCTTAGTGAGAAGTACTGGTGGCCCACCTTAGCTAAGGACGTGAGGGTTTATGTTTCCTCCTGCTCGGTGTGCGCCCAGTGTAAGGCTCCTAGACACCTGCCCAGAGGGAAATTGCAACCTCTACCCGTTCCACAACGACCATGGTCCCACCTATCGGTGGACTTCGTGACGGATCTTCCTCCCTCACAAGGGAACACCACGATCCTGGTCGTTGTGGATCGGTTTTCTAAGTCCTGCCGCCTCATTCCGCTGCCCGGCTTCCCTACGGCCCTACAAACAGCTGAGGCCCTATTTACACACGTCTGCCGGCACTACGGGGTGCCTGAGAATATAGTGTCTGATCGGGGTTCCCAGTTCACCTCTAGGGTTTGGAGGGCATTAATGGAGCGTCTGGGAGTCTCGGTCAGTCTGACCTCAGGATTTCACCCCGAGAGTAACGGGCAGGTGGAGAGAGTTAACCAGGAGGTGGGTAGGTTTCTGAGGTCGTATTGCCAGGACCAGCGGGGGGAGTGGTCGGTTTACCTCACCTGGGCAGAGATAGCCCAGAACTCCATCCGCCACTCCTCCACTAACCTTTCTCCGTTCCAATGTGTATTAGGTTATCAGCCGGTTCTGGCACCTTGGCATCAGAGCCAGATCGAGGCACCTGCGGTGGACGAATGGTTTCTGCGCTCGCAGGAGACCTGGAACGCTGCCCATGTACGTCTGCAGCGTGCCATCAGGCGGCAAAAGGCGAGCGCCGACCGCCACCGCAGTGAGGCCCCGGTGTACGCACCGGGGGACCGGGTCTGGCTCTCGACCCGAAACCTGCCCCTTCGCCTGCCCTGCCGGAAACTGGGTCGGCGGTTTGTGTGGCCATTCAAAGTCCTGATGAGATTGAACGAGGTATGTTATAGGTTACAACTTCCTACTAATTATCGTATTAACCCCTCGTTCCATGTGTCTCTCCTCAGGCCGGTGGTAGCTGGTCCACTCCAGGAGTCGGAGATACGGGAGGTTCCTCCGCCCCGCTGGACATCGAGGGGCACCGGCGTACTCGGTTCGGTCCATATTGGATTCGAGGCGTCGTGTGGGGGCCTGCGGTATCTCGTGGAGTGGGAGGGGTACGGTCCGGAGGAACGGTGCTGGGTTCCTAGGAGGGATATCCTCGATCCATCCATGTTGAGGGATTACCACCGCAATCATCCCACTCGCCCCGCGCCGCGTCCTCCTGGCCGTCCCCGAGGCCGGTGTCGATGCACGGCTGGAGCCGTGCGTCAGGGGGGGGGGTACTGTCATGGATTTTGCCGAGGCTGTCCCTCCTCCTTGCTCGGGCAGGCTTTGGCGTTCGTCGTCACCGGAGTACTAGCTGCTGCCGATCTATGTTCTATGTTTCTATGTAGTACCTGTTGTGTCAGATTGTTTCACACCTGTTGCCCATCTTGTGATTACTCCGCCCCTATATAACCCTGTGGCTCCCATTGTGTTCTGTGCGTTTTTGTTGCTTGTACTTGTATGTCGTTGGTGAGCGGATTTGATCCTCCCTGCGTGGAGGCTTCTTGTTTCTTTACGAGCTTTAGTAAAGTTACGTTTTTTCTCTTGAGTTCTGTTTCCTGCGCCTGACTTCAGTCTACCGCATACACCGACATCGTGACAGGTCCATAGATGTGAAAGTCCTACTGATTCCTTGGGGCATGTTGTTGGTGGTGACAGCTGGTATCCTAGTCACATGGAAGATGTGGACAAAGCATAGTAAGTAGTCATTTTATGTGAATATAAAAAAGGAGAATAGTTTACAAAAATACAAAATGTATTGACATTGTGACCAACAGTATATTGCTTGTCTGTGATTGATCTTGAATGACAGAAAGTATTTGGAGGAATTGTCTTTAAGAAATCCATTCAGAGGTATTATTGTACTATAACAAATTCAGAAGTGATTGACATCTCCCTCTCTTTATTCCAGAGGACAATAAGGCCAAGGACCAGACAACTAACAACTCAGTGGTAGAATACACTTATTTTATTTTATATTATTATTTTCAACCATCTGCTTTTCTGTTCTTGAGTTCAGATCATCTACCATTTGACTCTAGTGTTACCTCTTCAGTTGGTTATCAATGAGTTGACATAAAAGGTCCCATATTCTGAACCCAAGGTCTTATAACACTCAAGATGTTGAAAAATTATGTTTAAAAGACAGAGAACAGGAAGCTGTCAGTTCACTAAATATATCTGTGACTGCATCCTATCATGGAAACAAACTGTGGTTTAGTTGGTAAATAGACAAGTCCTGTATCTCTTTGCTGTTTATTTCTTTGCAGTCTGCTGACCCTGAGCAGGACATTTCATACAGCACAGTGAGATAGACCAGAGAAACAGCACAGCAGGTACAAACTGAATAAACCTGGTTTAGGTCTGTGGAGATCTTGGACTAGTACCAATCACTCCATCTCTGCTTGGAGCTAAGGTTCTCTCTCTCTATCTCTCTCCTCTCTGCAGTGTTGAGCTGAGTATCTGAAGTTCCAATAATCTGTCTTCCTATGCATGTAGCCATGTGTTTCCCTTCTGTCCTGTCCATTTCTAAGAGCCCAAACCCAGACAGCCACCATGACGTGATGTACAGCACTGTGATGCCTGATCAGTTCAAGACAGAACAGAAGGTCAACATATGGCTACATGCATCTTGGGTCTTAGACAACATTATGGCTGTTACTCATATAACGTCATAGCCTTGGCAAATTTGCATCTGTTTTAGAAACAATTGTATTTACAGTATAATCTTCTGTCTGGGAACAAGCAATAGATAAATGTACACTATAACAATACAACAATACGTTTTTGTTATCTGGGTCTCTCTCTACCAGCAGGCCCCATTTCCTGAAGATGATGATGATGTCACATACAGCACTGTCATCCCCCAGCACAAGGCCCAACTAAAAGTACTGGCCAAGGTAAAGCTGCTCTGCTGATTAGCCACAGCTAGTATTATGTTATCAGAAACAACAGTAGGTGATTGTTTCCTCAGTGTTAATATAGTCATGGTTATGTCACCATTATACCTATAGGCATAATATATCACCTTTATGTCACATATCACAATTATAACTGTCTACACTTTTAATTTCACTGAGAAGTCTGTTTCAAACTGTACTCTCCATTGTGACACAATGTCCCTGTTCACCTCTCTGCCTGTTCCTCCTCTGTAGGCAGCAGAACCAGATGATAATGTGGTCTACAACTCACTAGCTCTACAGGTGACCACACAGGTCAGTGTTGGTGTCTCCTCTGTCTGTTTTACCAGATACCGTTATCATTGTCTATCCATGAGATGACAGTGTTGTGATTGTGACTGAATGTTTCTCTTCCTCTCCAGCAGAGGGCAACAGCAGAACAGCAGTGACTGACTGAGTGACCTTGGTGGAGTCCTTATCCTGGAAGGACAGCCCACTCTCCGCTCCTGTGTCACAACATCTATTTCAATTTAAGGGCTTTATTGTTAATGGAAACATATGTTAACATTGCCAAAGCAAGTGAAATACATAAAAAACAAAAGTGAAATAAACAATAAAAAATGAACAGTAAACATTACACTCACAAAAGTTCCAAAATAATAAAGATACTTATAATGTGATATTGAGTCTATATACAGTGTTGTAATGATGTGCAAATAGATGAAGTACAAAAGGGAAAATAAATAAACATAAATATGGCTTGTATTTACAATGGTGTTTGTTCTTCACTGGTTGCCCTTTTCTTGTGACAACAGGTCACAAATCTTGCTGCTGTGATTGCACACTGTCGTATTTCACCCAATAGATATGGGAGTTCATCAAAATTGGATTTGTTTCCGAATTCTTTGTGGATCTGTGTAATCTGAGGGAAATATGTGTCTCTAACATGGTCACACATTTGGCAGGAGGTAAGGAACGCTTTGACTATGTACAGACTCATTGATCATAGCCTTGCTACTGAGAATGGCCGCCGAAGGCAGACCTGGCTCTCAAGGGTAGACAGGCTATGTGCACACTGCCCACAAGATGAGGTGGAAACTGAGCTGCACTTCCTAACTTTTGGGTCAGTCACAGTGGTCAGGTATTCTGCCGCTGTGTACTCTGTTCAGGGCCAAATAGCATTCCAGTTTGCTCCGTTTTTTTTGTAAATTATTTCCAATGTGTCAAATAATCATCTTTTTGTTTTCTCATGATTTGGTTGGGTCTAAATGTGTTGTTTTCCTGGTGCTCTGTTGGGTGTGTTTGTATTTGTGAACAGAGCCCCAGGACCAGCTTGCTTAGGGGACTCTTCTCCAGGTTCATCTCTCTGTAGGTGATTGCTTTGTTATGGAAGGTTTGGGAATCGCTTCCTTTTAGGTGGCTGTAGAATTTAACAGCTTTTTTCTGGATTTTGATCATTAGCGTGTATCGGCCTAATTCTATTCTGCATGGATTATTTGGTGTTTTACGTTTTACACGGAGGATAATTTCGCAGAATTCTTCATGCAGAGTCTCAATTTGGTGTCTCTCCCCTTTTGTGAATTCTTGGTTGGTGAGCGGACCCCAGACCTCACAACCATGAAGGGCAATGGGTTCTATAACTGATTCAAGTATTTTTAGCCAGATCCTAATTGGTATGTCGAATTTTATGTTAATTTTGATGGCATAGAAGGTCCTTCTTGCCTTGTCTCTCAGATCGTTCACAGCTTTGTGGAAGTTACCTGTGGCGCTGATGTTTAGGCCGAGGTAGCTATAGTTTTTTGTTTCATTTAGGGCAACGGTGTCTAGATGGAATTTGTATTCGTGGTCCTGGCAACTGGACCTTTTTTGGAACACCATTATCTTTGTCTTACTGAGATTTACTGTCAGGGCCCAGGTCTGGGAGAATCTGTGCAGAATATCTAGGTGCTGCTGTAGGCCCTCCTTGGTTGGGGACAGAAGCACCAGATCAACAGCAAACAGACATTTTACGTCAGATTCTAGTAGGGTGAGGCCAGGTGCATCTATCTGCCTCCAATATGCTTCTGTCATACCTCTTAACCCACCCCAGAAAGACCCCTCTATCCTTTTGTGTCCATAAACTACTGAAGACAGTCTGCTGTGTTTGTTTTCATTGTCACCACATACACTATCTGTTATAGTAGTTATGTGTCACCCACCTTTTACCCTTGTCACTTGTTTTTTACATGTTCATCTTATTTATCTTATGTATCTAGTCAAATGTCTAACACCTGTAACTAATCATGATCAAGAGTGTAAATTAAATGTACAAGCTGTGTAACAAAATAATTATGATGATGATGCTGAATACAAAATGTGTTGAAATTAGTATGTATTAGGTTAAAATTAGACCATAAAATACCATTGCTGATATCTGCCACTGACATGTACATTCAAACAGAAACAGGAAGAGAGTTAAAGACAGTGAGATCTGTGAACATGTAAAGTTATACTCTTTTTTTTATTTCACGTTTAATTCACATTAGTTGAACTCATCCAAATGCAAATCAAAACTAGATGTTGAACTGACGTCTGTGCCCAGTGGATAGTGCCACTGTCCATTGGTACTTCACTAACCCTGGTGGTATGAGGTGGTGCATGCTGGGTGGTAGTGGTTCCTGTGTGAGGAGCAATTCTGGAGATTTAGATGGAAGATCAGTGACTTTAATCAGACCACTGATGCTGCCAAAATGTTTAAATCATGACTGTATGTCTAGCAAATTACTGTGTGTTTATTTAATGAAAATAGCTTCAAATATATTTTTTATAATTTATTTCCCTAAACCTTCTTTTTCCATTGAAATGCTTGGTCTGGTCGTGTGGGTGTGTTGATACAAATGTAAATATATTTACATTTACAGACCTGATTTGCGGAAACGATCGTCTAGACTCCCCCTTCAAAGTAGGAGGATACATATGCAAATAAAATATGACTGGTCATTGGTCAGAATAATCAGATCAGATTGAGATGCGATGCTGTGGGACAAAAACTCCATCCCACCTGAACAGATTTTGTTTTCAAACAGCTCTTACACCAAAAGGGCATTATCATAATTTTCACCATTTCAGAGTATTATTTCAACTTCATAGTGTGCAACTATCGTAAAAAAAACCTGTAATATCATGTTAATTCACTGTACTGCCCTTTTAGCAGTGACTCTGAGTGGACTGAAGATAGAGAACACTGACTGGTATTAGAGTGGTAGAACTAGAGATGCCTGTTCAAATCACTGTCAGTCAACAAACTATAACACAAGTCTGGTTGGGTCATGATAAACTATTTAATATGCATAGTTACTTCACATATAATTCAATACTTTTCTTACATTAGCATCACCCTGATAATATGTATTTAGTCCATGATTTACTTCCTCACATAGATGATAGTATGTGAAAAACATAGTCTGCATGTCTATCTGATTGCAATTTGCAGAGCCTCAAAACAATGTTATTCTTATGTAGTTTACAAAAGTATAATCGGGAGGTCCCGGGTCTTGGATTCTACTAAAACATATTAAATTGTTTTAACATCATCATAGGATCATACCAAGGATAATTTAGCTATTTGATTTAGAATTGTTAAGTATATAAAAATAGAATAACTAAATTATTTGATAAAACATTGAATTTGGCCTTACTGCTATTATCTCATAGAAACACATTGTGGATAAAACACACACACACACACACACACACACACACACACACACACACACACACACACACACACACACATTTGTTTTTTTTGTAAATCGTTTCATTCAGGAATCCTGGTGTTACAATCACCAAAGTGTTTTGACAGTAGTTGTAATTTGGTCATCTGGTTTACTGTAGCAAATCCTCTCCTTGTTGAATCAGACCCTTGGAGTACTTTACCTTCTCCAGCTTCAATGGAATATATAAATGCTTTGTTACAGTTTTTTAAAATCGCTTTGGCACTTTTTTCACAAGTATGTGGTACATTTTCACACCTTCAAACTGGTCACACTTGTAATGCAGCCAGTCTTTCTTTCAAAACCTGTCATTGTGCATTCATTTGGATTGTAAACGTGTAATGAGAACATTGTTTAATCACCAAAACTCAACAAAATTAATAAAGTCGTTTCAAATCGCCCTTAGAAGTGCTGAAAATAATATGCTACAGTACTGTAAATTACAGTAGATTACACTGTTTTCACATTAGGCAATACACTTACATTACGCTACAAAATTGACAGAAAATCTATAATTTCCATAATATCTATCCAATGTGTAATCAAAGGTGTGATCAATGAAGACATCTAAGGAAGACATTGGTCTGAATTGATGTCGTGGCATGCCTCATCCATGGCCAGAAGGAGGGTCGCACACTCATGGGGATGGTGATCGTACACCTTCCACCTCCATGCTGAAAGAAAAACCTCAATAGGGTTGAGGAAAGGAGAGTATGGGAGCAGGTATAGGGTCATGAATCGGGAATGGGCCCGAAACCATGACTGAACCACATCTGCATGGTGGAACCTGACATTGTCCCACACAATGACATAGGTGACCCCTTCACCTTGACAGGCCTGCTCAATTTCATTGAGAAACACAATGAGGTGTGCAGCTTTATAGGATCCAAGTAATGGCCTACGTCCTACACCACCATCTTCAGAGGAAGCTGCACACATGGAGATGTTTCCCCCACGTTGTCCAGGAACTTGGACGGTCACCGGTTGGCCGATGAGACTCCGCCCACGGCGCTGAGTTTTGAGCAGGTTGAAGGTCACTTCATGAACAAAGATATAATTGTGATGGTTAACAGAATCATCGCCATCAACCTCTAAAAATATATTTGGGTTAGTTATTTTTACAGTATAGTTCCAATATGATACTGTGAAGTAGCTGTGCAGCACATAGTAACAGTAATACAGTATATAGTGCTGTACCTGAACATACTCGGCCCACAGTTCTTTCACCCTGTCGTTGTTTCTCTCTAAAGGCACCAGGTCAATGTGTTTCATAGATACCTGCTGCCTCTTCATAAGGTGGCCGATTGTTGGTAGGCTGATGGATGCCACATTGGCAAAGATGTCACCGTTCTCCTCCATGGCCTGCTTTATTTCAGACAGCCATATGTCATTCCTGGCCCTCACCATTTCCAACACTGCTGGTCGGTCAGCACACAGCCACGGCACCACCATGGGGTCTTCTGTCAATTCTGATGGTAGAACAGAGTATACTGTCAATAGATCACACTGTAAGAATATTGTAACATGTTTTGTGAATTTATATGCATTACAATATATCATATAATGTAAATGTACTGTTAAAGCATAGTGCATATCCTACAGACTTACCGGTTTTCTTGGTGAAATGTTGTCATGATTGAACTGACAGTTGATCTTTTCAGATTTGGGTGAACTAATCAGGCAGCCTCTGCCATGGTAAGGCCTCTGTTTACCACAGGGTCAACAACGATTTCCCAGACATCATTAGACACAACAGTTCCCTGCCCTCTGCCTCCCTCTCTATCTGATGTCCACCTCTTTGACGTCTTTGACCTCTTTGATGGGTCTAATGCCAACTTCTTTGACCAATTTGATGGGGCCCATGCCCACCTCTTTTACCTCTTTGATGGGTCTAATGCCCACCTCTCTGATGGCCCCTTGTCCACCAGCTCTTTGATTTCTTCCTCTCCCTTGCTGTCTATCCTGCTCCTTGTTAAAGAACTTGCAAGTGTTCACACACCCCCTTTTATATGGTGACCAATAGTGGTTGACGCTATGTGAAATCAATTAGTAATAATGAATATTCATTATGTATGGTTATCATGTATCATACATGTCATTTAGATGTTTATACTATACAAACACACATTGTATTTCTGTAGTTCTCTAAATACATATATAGTAGACAAACCAGTTTAAAATCTATAGGTCTACCAAACTGTTAAGTCATTAACCATTAAGTGCCGTTGAATTAGGTGATGGTCAAATTTTTTTAAAGAAATGAGAAGAGAATCATATGAAATGTATTGTGAGCATTGCATTGTGAAAGGCAATTACTTTATATGAAAGGTGTTTTTAGATGAAACACTGGTAAGTTACTATGTGATATTGTGTGTTGTACTTAGTCAATTGAAAATGTGCTTAAAGCTTTTTATTTTTTTACTTTTTCATGATCTTTATTGAGTTTTGTACTAAGAGTTGTGAAATATTACCACATATGTATGAAAATTGTACCAAAGCAACCAAAAAAAGTGAGTTTGAGTGTGAGTTTGAGTGTGAAGTAGTTGCTGTGTTGGAGCCAACAGTATAACACAAAGCTCAGTATTTAACATGACGTCATGGAATGAGTTTAGCTGAAACTTGTAGCATTCTGGTAATGCAGCTTCCTGAACTAATTTTAACACTTTGGCTTGGAGGACATCTGTGGTTATGAGCTGTACATGACAAAGGGTTCATTTCCTGTATACACAGTAAATTTTGAAGTGTTAAAGTAACACTTAAAGAGTTAAATTTAACACTATTTCTGAGTGTATATGGTCCCACCCTGAAATAGTGTTAATTTGACTCTTTTCATAGTGTTAACATTTTAGAGTTAAATTAACTCTAAATAGAGTAAAAATTTAACACTCGCTTACACTGAATAGTGTTATTTTAATTTTACACTAAAGGTTAAATAACACTGGAGAGTGTAAATATTACCCTTGGAAGAGTTAATCATTTACTCTTCTAAAATAACAAATCAACTCTGATTGAGTTTGATTCCAGTCCAGTTTAACACTGCATGGAGTTGACACTCAAGGTTAAAATAACTCTGATAAGTGTTGATGTTACACACTATTGTGTTGATAATTGACTATCTTGCAGTGAAAAACAAGCTCAAATAGAGTCAAATTCTAACACCGTATAGTGTCACGGAAATAAATCACAGCAGTATTCATTTTACACTTTTTTAGTGTCAAATTACACCAAATACTCCATTAAGTGAGTAAAAATCACAACTTACCACAAAATAATGCATTTCAAATTTTTATTAACAGCTCAACTATGTCAGGCTAAAATATATTAAGAATACAAATCCCTTTTTTAAAACATTGACCTTAGGTTTCCATAAAATGGCAATAGGGAACAACATACAAGGAGGAATCTGTCGTTCCATACTTCATTTGAACATCAAAAGGTTTAAAGTAACACAGTTCAGTAATGTTGATCACCTTTTGAACCCTGTCTGGATGCATCCTGACCTTAAAGGCATAGTAATGGTAATCAAAACACACTGTTTCCATCAGTTTTCCACAGAGCAATACACAGTCATCTTTCACAGCAATAATTTTGATTTTACAAAATACAGGCATCTCAAATGCTACCTCAGTACAGATAATGAAGTCACGGCGGTACTCTGTACCATGATGTTTGATCCACTTGGCAGAAAACACACTGGTAGACAATACAGACCCACATTTTAAAGCAATCTCGGGACCTTCTTTGAGCTCACTAAGTGTTACCATCTTCCCCGAACCTAAAGTTAATCTTTCCTTGCTAAAGGACTCTCGATACATTGCCATACAACTTTGGTGCTTTTTGGCTAATGTTTTTGTTACATTTTTAAAGCTTTTTAATTGCTTCTTTAAAAATTATGTTTAGCTTCATAACGCATGCACCACATGTGCAGAACTGGGCCGATGTTTTTTATATTACGAGGGTAATGAATCATGAAGTGATGCTTTGGTAAGAGATTGATTGCAGGAAACAACTGCTTGAAGAGCTGATGATGATCAATGATTAAATGTTTGAGGTAAATGGTCATGCCTTCTGTAAGGACTGGGGAAAATACAATGTTAACAATGTGTAGAAGCAAAAGTAGAAGATGCCAGTGCTGGTCATCTGACTGTATTAAATCACCAAATAGCAAAGGCATATTACGTAATAAGCACCAAGACTGTATAGCATTCAACCCCAAATCATTACTTCCATCAAACAACTTTACTCTAGGTGGACGGTTTCGCTGCTGATTGTATCCATAGTCAAAAGCATGTATTCTACCAGCCAGTTGTTCAGCATTTAGGAAGTTTTCCTTAATGTACTGCAGGACAAGTTTGACTTCAAACTGAGCAACTCCTTCTAAAATATCGTGCATTATATCTACAGAAATATTGTTGGCTGTATTAAAATACTGTAGTGAATTCAGCAGACAAATGCGTTTGACACCATAGATATGAGGTAGTGTAGGATCTGTTTGTAAAGTTTGACAGTGCAGTTTGTGCATCTCGATAGTTCGTAGTACAACTTTTGGATCATCTTCACAGAACACAGTTTGAAAACAATCTTTCTCAAGGAGACAGAAACGACAACAATACCTTGCCCCAAATGACTCCACAAAGCCAAATAAACCATGCAACCCAAGATTATCACCAGTGACCTGAACTATGGTACCGTGAATCACATCTTTCAATCTGGGAACTTTAAGTCCCTCTGTCTCGAGTACTTTAAGATCACTGACAAGTGGCTCAAGTATCAAATTAAAACCATAACGCTTGATGTCCTGCGCATGGAAAAGAGCACCCAAATGAATATTTATCAATGATGAATTAAAGATTGGGGGAAAATTCCTTAATGTAAAGTATATAGCACCTAATTTGTGTATACCCTTTTTAGACCCCAAGGGGTTTGCTGTTTCAAAGTCGTCATAAAATAGCTGGATCTGTATGGCATCTTTTTCTATAGAGAATAAGGGACTTTTTTTAAAAATAGGCGGCATCTCTCAAGTCTGCATACACACCTTCCTTGGGCATGTGCCTGGGCTTGAACATGTCTGCAAGTTCTGGGTTTTGAAAAATGGCCTTTAGTGTTTCTAAAATAGGAATATATGCAAACTTGTCAGTTACAACGACCTGATCGTATGTCCCAGTTGTTTTGTTTCTTCTGCTGTCAAATCTTGTGCCAAGCACCTTTTCAACAGGTTCTACGATTCCCCATTTCTCTTTGAAGTGTTTATTTCGTTTAGCTTCTGAATTTAAGGGTGTGAAAGGGTTTTCCAACTTTTGCAAAGATTGTTCTATTCTGTTCTTATTTTCAGTTTCCTGTGGAGATAAGCACTGCAAAGCTGCATCTGTAGCTTGACTTTGAATCTCAAAAAACACTTCTTCCATGGAGGAAACAAAACTATTTACAGTAGATTGACTTAATCCAGCTGCTTTTAGTTGTGCAACAGCAGAGGCACACATATCTAGAGTGCTCCTGTTGGACTTTTTCAACAGAGTAGATGTGGCTACCTCGTGTTCATTAACTGTCCGTGACGTTGTAGCTGTCTCCTCTACATTAGTGGTCACTGCCTCTCCAATGCTGCTTAAATAAACATCAGGGTCAACCTGTTGGTCAATATACTCAGTGTGTTTTGTGTTTAAATGTTTCCTAAAACCAGAAAACGTACCAAACGCACAGCCACATCCAGTCTGAGCACATTTAAGCCGGAGATTTTTTCCAGGCAAGTAACCGTGAACTAATCGTAAATGCCTAACAAGCATATTTGAACTCGATAACTCAGCCTGACAAACAAAACACTTCATGTTCGAGGAGAAACTTCAAGCACTAATGAAGTAACCTCGCCCTGATTTCAGCAACACGAGGGCTCTCTTTGACCTTGCCAGCATCGATGCTGTACACTGTAGTTTGGATGAAAGTGTACATGTTGTGGAGCATGGTGTTGTAGGATGTGCCAAACACAAAATGTGCCTTAAATAGTTCGTCAAAAGCAACAAGAGAAGAGGTTGACCTGCAAGGTATGGCATTCTTGTCGATAATGATGAAGAACTGGTGGATTGCATTCTTCTTAACTCCAACAGCTAGGAGATAGGGCTGAGCGCTAGTAGTGATGGCATCGAGATGCTCTTGAATGTTTGTTCCGGTCTGCGAAGACAAATGAGGGAAAACTGTAGTTAATGGCCAAGTAGTTGTAGAATATGCAGAAAGAGCCAATACACTACTCTTATTGAATATGAATATTGAATGAATACTTGTAGCCTAATATTAGGTGTTCATACCACAAATTAGAAAAAATACAAACCTTCTTGAATACCACAAGATGTTTCTCTGCTTGGGATGCGGAAACCTTTCCTGGTCTCTTCCGACCCTGAGCGGAGGGTGGAATCAGGTGTATAAGCAGTAAAACCCGATGACAGATCACTGTCCCAACCTGTAACAACACAAGTTCAATGTTAACACACTTCAGTTACGTTGTTTTCTTTACAAAAGACCCCCAGACAGACAGCAGTTCTACATCACAAGAAGTTCTCTAACTAAAACATCCACAGGGCTGAGTCAAATCTCAAAAGTTTTGTTCAATATACTGCTACAGAACGTACTCGTAAATCTTTCACAGATCCAGCTTCTTAGTATTATGTTGATATTTAAATGTTTACACATAATGTTGATATTGCAATACAACACAAAGGTAGGCTTACAAGCATCTTACCAAAGTCAACATCCAATTCAGTGCCATCCTCAGGAGGATCAGCTGCCAGCAAGAGTTCTTCAAGCTCACTTGTGGATGGAAGCTTTCTGCATTGTTTGATGATCTTTTTCTTGAACGTGACCGGCCACCTTTCCAGAAGCTTGCTTGAGGTATCCTCTCCGAACATTAGAACAAAATCCTGTTCAACCTGGAGTGGGGTGGTGTTGGTGACAATTTCAGTTATTTGACAGCCAATCAAATTGTATTGCGTGCTAGTTTAGCTAGCTAGTATCACTACAATGTCTTACAAAACAATTCACTTGTCATAGTATTTTCAAAATAACATAATTACCAAGCTTTTGACGTCTTTAAAACGTGGAAACTCAGACAGTATGTTGCTTGACTGCTGGGGGTCGAGGATCATTTTGCGGCGATACACAAACGTCAGTTCCATTTTCTTCTTGATTGTGTCTGCATCAGCAGAATGTTTCATCAGTGAGATTGCTTTGTTGCACTCATCATCAGTCAGGGCAGTCTCTGGAACAAACTGGGATTCTCGTCTGACAGTCGGTCCTCCAGACATGTCTTCACCAGTTGATCCTTTGGCTGATTCTACACAACACGGGAAAATTTCAATCATGTCAAAAGTTTTAGTAGCCTGGCTAACTTTTAAAGGAAGTACTCCACTGTAAAATATACTTTTTGAGCTGTAAACTAAATGATATGAATGATATGTTTGATGCTAGGGAGTGTGGCAAGCTGGTTTAGCCAAGGCCAAATGGGAAGAAGGCCAAATTACAGGTGTTGGCCATCTGAGGGCAGAGGACAGCAAAGGGGGGTGGTTACATGATATATATGAATGTATATGGAGCGTGATAAAAGGTGACCTTGAAATTGTGGCGTTAATGGCGACGCAAGGAAAAAATTTGGGTGCACCTACATTTTGTGCTGGTGCACCTAAATAAAAGATTAGCGCACAAGTGCAACCAAGACAAAAAGTTAGTGTGGAGCCCTGCATCAATGCTGGTGTTAATATTGACATTATTTCTTCACAATTTATGAAATCTGCAGTTTGTGGGTTGAAAAATGTATGAAAATGCCATCTACTGGTTTAAATCACCCTAAAGTTTGCAAGGCCAGTTTGCCAGGGGTTGCCTCGACCAGTCAGTGTCGAGGCAACCCCCCCTATGTCACAGTCCTTTGTAGGTCTCTGATGCATATTTTCTTTAAATTTGCTAAGAGGGAGGGAGCTAGCAGAATTGAAGGATGTAGTTACACATTATACTATATGTCTGAGAAATAGTGCAACAAATGCAATTATTGATCTAGCAACTGTTTTGTTCCATACATTTTCCAGTATTACCTCCGAATGATGATCGCCTGTCTTTGTCGGTGCCTCTCTGAATAGTTTTAATCCTCCAGGCCAAGTACCCAGTTCCACTCTCGCCATCATAATAATGCTCCTTGAAGGATGAAAGGATAACAAAAATGGATACTTCATTGAAAACAACATGGTCTGGTAGGATTCAAAAACTTCCAATAATATTTAACATTACAACTATTACTGTGTGCAACTCACATAGCCATTCTTAGAGAATGGGTCACTGAGGTACGGGAATAAGGTCACTATTCCTTTGGCATACATTTCTTTCACCTGTCTGGGTGGAGATGTACTGCAAAATTGAAGAAGAAAGGATTGTGCAGTCATATTCACTTAGATTCAGATTTAGATTTACAGATTGAGAACACAAGGACTATTAACAAATTACCCATTCATTTCTGTCATGTCAGCTGCCAGCATGTTCACCATTTTGCGTCTTGTTTCATCCGTCAAGGACTTGGTTCGGTTGTATTCATTTATTATACGTTCCCCACCGGTTTTGTTGGTAAGAGCTGATTCCACCAACTTAAAACAAAATGCATAACAATTCTGCATGTTATGTCCACTGCAAATAAACTGGAAATAAACTAATATGATGTCAGAGGATGTCCCGATCCAATCTCAAAGATTGCAAGTGCTACAAAAATCCAATGAAAAAGCCAATAATGGTAAGAAACTCCCTCCAGACAGCGACAATAACTTGAATGTACTCGAAGTGTGCACTGTATTATCAATAAATAAATAAAAGTATCTGATCAGGACTCAATATCAGCAGATACTTTTTTTTAATCGGATAGGGCGCTTAAAAAAACTTGATCGGGACATCCCTAATCAGGACTTCAAAAATGTTTTGAAACCATGTAATTTACAATGTATATTAATGTAATTTTAATTCTCTGAGAACAGATTCAAGAACAGAATTTAAAATGTCAGAATTGTCTTACTTGCTTGGCTTCTGTATCCAGCCTCTGGCGTTTTCTGGAGGGGCTATCTGAAATAATGACTGTATCCTCAGAGTCCAAGGTATCAAGGGATGATGGTTGGGATTGCTCAGAAGAGGCCACCATGGAGACAGATTCTAACCATGATTTTTAGAAGAAAAAGAATTATATATAGTTCCCTCATAATCTAAGACACTTATTTAATAGACACCATGAACTTCATAAAACAAAGAAATAACGTATTCATTAATTAGTCTAATTAACTGAAACAAACTTGAGTCATATTTGATGGTTAGCACCCCAGTTGAGGGATCCTTTATAATATCCTCAAAAACATCATCATCCAATTCAGTCCCTGAACTGTCAACAATTTTCACACCTTCTGTTACAGCTGGGACACCAAACTTTGCAAATGCTAGAAAAAACAGGATAAAAGCTTGTGTAAACAAAAGTAAATCATTATTTATATAATAATTTCACTGTGTACACCTACCTTACCCTATAAAATAGGTTTTAAACAAACACTATTAAGTGATTAAAATGTTTTTTTTTGTAGCATCATAACTATACCTTAAGCAATGCATCCACAATTAAAGTGTAGTTACCAAGGGCAAAACAGAAGAAATTTAGACGTACAAAAATGGACCAGTTCCAAAAACCTGAGAACTTAACATGTCCCATCATTTTAGGAATATTCCAGTATATCAATTTTAAACAGCTAAATTCAGACAGTTATTACTAACATTGTCAAATTCTTACCTGCAATCAAAAAGTCTTTCAGATTTGGCTCAGTTATTCTGACAAATTTTTGGACATCTCCAAGTTTAGCTTTAAGCAGCATGCTCCCTGCAAATAGTATCAGTACAATTTCTCACAGTTAAAAAGTTGATGGTCTTATTTTAGCAGTATTTCCTCAAATATAAGAAAAATATTGTTTCAAGCCACCAAAGTGCTGAGAAATGATCAGCACTTTTGCAGAAATGGCCAGTTAAATTGAAGTTACTGTCAAACACATTAAAAAGGATAACGTCTGATTTTCATCCTTGTAACATTAATGTTACCGCCTTGCCCGCACAATTACTGCAATTGTTGGGTCTTGGTATATTATAGAGTGTGGTCTAGACCTACTCTGTCTGTAAAGTGTCTTGAGATAACTCTTGTTATGATTTGACAATATAAATAACATTGAATTGAATAATGTTAGCTAAACGTTACACCATAAGTGTGTGCTAAGATAGTGCTTAAGTATTTTAACAGTACTGCTGCTGCTTTGAAACCCGAAAGTCATTTTGTATAATATCCAGGAAAAAATAAAGGCACACCGCTTAAGCAGTGTCCAAGGTTAATGTCTACCCGCCGTTAACATAATAAATCCATGCCACCCGCATATAGTTAGCCAGTCAAGCTAACGTAGCTAACTGTAGCTAGTTTAGCCAACTCCCCTTAGTCTTTGCTATGTTCCTGTAATATCTGAACGTTAACAAGAAGTACACAATCCCCCTCCACGTTGTATTAACATAACTTACAATAAATCGGGCTGACATTGTCTAGTTTGAACGTTATGTTCGTCAGTTAATGTTAATTAACGTTAGCTTAATACTGCTGGCACATGGACTGGACAGAAGTCAGTCACAACATGTTAACGTTAGCCTTTTTAAAATTCGACATTTTAAGACCTAAAACCAACTAGAGTGCACTGTTAGCAACGATATAAAGTAATTCTTAAATGCTGCTTCTGTTAAAATGACAAATAATGTGTGTATAGTCGCTTAGGAGAAACTTACCGCAGTCATTCCACATGAAGAAAATGGCGCCGTGAAAATGTGTGGTCCGTTTGAGACGAGTCGTAGGTGGGCGGAGCTTTCCAGAGTACGTCTGACACTGCGTCTTTTAACAACGTACTTTTTCACCAACACTGGGCGGTATCTTACTCCAACTGTTGTAGTAATAACTCTGTAAGAGTCAATGTACTTTGACACTGCATATTTAACACTATGGAATTTACTGTGTAGAAGAGGGATAAAGGGGCCTCCCAATTGGCACAGCGGTAAAAGGCACTGCACTGCAGTGTTGAGGAGTCACTACTGCCTGGGGTTTTATCCCAGGCTGTGTCACAGCCAGCCATGAGCGGGAGTCCCATAGGGCGGTGCACAATTGACCCAGCGTCGTCTGGGTTAGGGCAGGGTTTGGCCCGGGGGCTTTCCTTGTCTCATCGCGCTCTAGCGACTCCTTGTGGTGGGACTGGCGCCTGCAAGCTGACCTCAGTCGTTAGTTGAATGGTGTTTCCTCCGACATTTTGGTGCGGCTGGCTTCCGGATTAAGCGAGCAGGTGTTAAGAAGCAGCGCGGCATGGCAGGTCATGTTTCGTAGGATGCATGATTCGACCTCTGGTCGGGTAAAATTATTACTAAAATCTTTAAAAGAAGTGGGAGAGAGACAGAGAGCGTTCTTGTTGAACGTAAAACCACATCAGACTGGGTTGTGGGCCGGAGGATCCTGAACCCTGACCTGGTTTAAAGTGAGAGTTTGTGGAGGTCTTGGTCTAGTCCCCATCACTACATCTCGGTAGCAGATGACCCCTCAAATCTATCAATGTCTAGCACATTGAGAACATTTATCATATCGTTTCTTATATACTGAAATATTGAATTTGCCAATGTGGTGTATGTCGCCCAATTATCGAATATTTGTAATCATTAGCAGTCTATTTTTCAGTAGAGGGTAACAGGATAGTAGTGACTTTTGGTCCCAAAACCCTTAGAGAAAGCTGAAATATATTTTAGTGACTATGATTTTGGGGTTAAACTAGTCCATATGATGCAATAGTAGCTATCTGCCACTGAGGGGGCCATGTACACACAAACAGAAGCAGGAAGAGAGTTACAGACAGTGAAGTCTATTAACATTAGGAAGTAGAGTCATTATGGCTGGTACCTTGGTCCTTGACAAACATTTGTGCTCAGGTACCATATAATATACCAGGCAGACTGAAACCTTCACATGGCTCTTCATCTCTCCCTCCTCCTCCTCCTCCTCTTCCTCATCCCCTACAGAGTATCAGCAGGTATGTGTAACATGTTTCTATAAAGGGCTGAAGTCCAGTGGGTCAATTCACTGTAAACACGGTGTAATAAATCTCAATCATTAACAAGCTGTTTTATAGTGTATAAGCAATGGGATTTTTATTCTGCAGTGCAGATTCTGTTGAATTCCAACCTAAATGTGTTTTGTGTTGATGTGTTCACAGTGAGGCATGTGTCTGTGCAGGCCGGAGGCTCCATCACCATCCCATGTCACTATGATCAGTATTACATAAATCATGTGAAATACTGGTGTAAAGGGTTTGATTGGATTAGTTGCTCATCTCTAGTACGCAGTGACCATCCTAAGAGCAGTGGTAATGCCTCAATCTCTGATGACATCAACCAGAGATTCTTCACTGTGACCATGACTGATCTGGAGCCAGAGGACTCTAAGACTTACAGGTGTGTTGTGGAGATCAATGGAGGACCAGATATCGGGATACAACGGTTCTACCTGTCTGTCACTCCAGGTAAGATCCCTGCAACTCTTACAATTCAGTAAAGTAGAATAGGTAGTTCTCAGTAATGATGAGACAATCAGAAATAGCCTGCTTCCACAAACTAAATGACTGGTGTTCTCATTTAATTTCCTGGTAACTGGTTCCTTGTCTGGTAACTGGTATCACCATTATTGTTCAAGTTGACCTGAAGAATGCTTTATGTTCTATATATGTCGATTGTGGTGTAAACTTTGTTTAAACTCCGCAGTGGTCGGTTTTAAAACATTTTTATTTTATAATATTAATAATAAAATACTTACTAGAAATAAAGTTATGCTGCTGAGTTCTTTCTTTGGTGTCTGTACCTCTGTGTTCAGGTACTCCAGGACTCTATGTGGACCAACAGGAAGTGACTGGAGTTGAAGGAGGGAGTGTCACTGTCCGTTGTTACTATAGTAACTCTGGAGATATGAAGTGGTGCAGGATGGGTGGTGATTGTTTGTCGTATTCTGGGACTTTACATGGAACATCAGTGACATTAAAGGAAATCAGTCTGGCCAACAACAGAACAGTCTTAACAGTGACTATGAGTGGACTGAAGATGGAGAACACTGACTGGTATTGGTGTGAAGTGGGAGAACTAGAGATGCCTGTTCACATCACTGTCAGTCAACAAACTGCAACACAAAACATCACTGCTATCAGTAAGTACTTTCTGTTTGGGTCACAAAAATAGTTTAATATCCATAGTTACTTCACATCAAAATGATGTAATTTTCTTACATTAGTATCACCCTGAAAATATGTATTTATTCCATGATTGACTTCCTGACATAGATGAAAATCAGTGAAAATCTGCTACTGTTTTCATAATCCTTGACAGCAGATTCACAAATTGGAATATTGACTATGAATGTGATGTTGCTATACAACCTGAATATCTAGTATTCCATTAATTTCATTGATGGCATTGTTGTTTTACATCACAGCAACCCAAGCTCCAACCAATCAACAACCCTCTGCCTCTCCAACTGCTGAGCCTGTTCAGACTGACAACACAAGTCAAGGAGCTGAGGGGAACATGGAGGACGTCCACCAGAGGTTATTATCACTCATTCAGCTGTATTATCCCACAAATTATGGCAATTGTTTGATAATATGAACACAAAGAAACATTACAATTCCATCATACACTACAACAGTTAAAGCTAACCAAACACCCTCCCTAAATGCATATAGAGACTGTTAGCACTTCCTCTTGGGTAGAACATTTCTTTGGAGAAGTAGCATCAATTTTGGTGTTATTCTCACTCGTTTGCAAGGGCAAGTTGCACACAAAAAAAACGTTATTTGTATAGTAATAATCTCAATAATAATCATTTCATCTCTTCAATTGCATGGTCTTCTTTCACACATGTGAATATCTAAATAATTGTTCCATTTATCACAAAAGTTCATACAACAAGTTATTACTTTTTCACAAATGATCAATTTATAATGATCTATTTTAATTGTGTTTTTGATTCAAGTTCTTCTATGTAATCCATCAGGTCCATAGATGTGAAAGTCCTACTGATTCCTTGGGGCATGTTGGTGGTGGTGACAGCTGGTATCCTAGTCACATGGAAGATGTGGACAAAGCATAGTAAGTAGTCATTTTATGTGAATATAAAAACGAGAATAGTTTAGAAAAATACAAAACGTATTGTCATAGTGAACAACATTATATTGCTTGCTTGTGATTTATCTTGAATGACAGAAAGTATTTAGAGGAATTGTATATAAGAAATCCATTCAGAGGTATTATTGTACTATAAAAACTCAGAAGTAATTGACATCTCCCTCTCTTTATTCCAGAGGACAATAAGGCCAAGGACCAGACAACTAACAACTCAGTGGTAGGATACACTTAATTTATTATATTCTATTATTTTCAACCATCTGCTTTTCTGTTCTTGAGTTCAGATCATCTACCATTTGACTCTAGTATTACCTCTTCAGTTGGTTATCAATGAGTTGACATAAAAGGTCCCATATTCTGAACCCAAGGTCTTATAACACTCAAGACGTTGAAAAATGATGTTTAAAAGACAGAGAACAGGAAGCTGTCAGTTCACTAAATATATATGTGACTGTGGTTTAGTTGGTAAATAGACAAGTCCTGTTTCTCTTTGCTATTTATTTCTTTGCAGTCTGCTGACCCTGATTAGGACATAATATACAGCACAGTGAGCCACACCAGAGAAACAGCACAGCAGGTACAAACTGAATAAACCTGGTTTAGGTCTGTGGAGATCTTGGACTAGTACCAATCACTCCATCTCTGCATGGAGCTAAGGTTCTCTCTCTCTTTCTCTCTCCTCCATTTCTGCAATGTGAGCTTGGGTTCTCTCTCTCTCTCTCTCTCTCTCTCTCTCTCTCTCTCAATTCAATTCAATTCAATTTTTCAATTTAAGGGCTTTATTGGCATGGGAAACGTATGTTAATATTGCCAAAGCAAGTGAAGTAGATAGTAAACAAAAGTGAAATTACACTCAGAAGTTTCAAAAGAATAAAGACATTTCAAATGTCATATTATGTATATATACAGTGTTGTAACAATGTGCAAATAGTTAAAGTACAAATGGGAAAATAAATAAACATAAATATGGGTTGTATTTACAATGGTGTTTGTTCTTCACTGGTTGCCCTTTTCTTGTGGCAACAGGTCACAAATCTTGCAGCTGTGATGGCACACTGTGGTTTTTCACCCAGTAGATAAGGGAGTTTATCAAAATTGGGTTTGTTTTCGAATTCTTTGTGGATCGCTGTAATCTGAGGGAAATATGTGTCTCTAATATGGTCATACATTTGGCAGGAGGTTTGGAAGTGCAGCTCAGTTTCCACCTCATTTTGTGGGCAGTGTGCACATAGCCTGTCTTCTCTTGAGAGCCAGGTCTGCCTACGGTGGCCTTTCTCAATAGCAAGGCTATGCTCACTGAGTCTGTACATAGTCAAAGCTTTCCTTAAGTTTGGGTCAGTCACAGTGGTCAGGTATTCTGCCACTGTGTACTCTCTGTTTAGGGCCAAATAGCATTCTAGTTTGCTCTGTTTTTTTGTTTGTTCTTTCCAATGTGTCAAGTAATTCTCTTTTTGTTTTCTCATGATTTGGTTGGGTCTAATTGTGTTGTTGTTGTTGTTGTTGTCTTGGGGCTCTGTGGGGTCTGTTTGTGTTTGTGAACAGAGCCCCAGGGCCAGCTTACTTAGGGGACTCTTCTCCAAGTTCATCTCTCTGTAGGTGATGGCTTTGTTAAGGAAGTTTTGGGAATCGCTTGCTTTTAAGTGGTTATAGAATTTAACGGCTCTTTTCTGGATTTTGATAATTAGCGGGTATTGGACTAATTCTGCTCTGTATGCATTATTTGGTGTTTTACGTTGTACACAGAGGATGTTTTTGCAGAATTCTGCATGCAGAGTCTCAATTTGGTGTCTGTCCCATTTTGTGAATTCTTGGTTGGTGAGCGGACCCCAGACTTCACAACCATAAAAGGCAATGGGTTCTATAACTGATTCAAGTATTTTTAGCCAGATCCTAATTGGTATGTCAAATTGTATGTTCCTTTTGATGGTATAGAAGGCCCTTCTTGCCTTGTCTCTCAGATCGTTCACAGCTTTGTGGAAGTTACCTGTGGCGCTGATGTTTAGGCCGAGGTACAGTGGGGAAAAAAAGTATTTAGTCAGCCACCAATTGTGCAAGTTCTCCCACTTAGAAAGATGAGAGAGGCCTGTAATTTTCATCATAGGTACACGTCAACTATGACAGACAAAATGATATTTTTTTTCTCCAGAAAATCACATAGTAGGATTTTTAATGAATTTATTTGCAAATTATGGTGGAAAATAAGTATTTGGTCACCTACAAACAAGCAAGATTTCTGGCTCTCACAGACCTGTAACTTCTTCTTTAAGAGGCTCCTCTGTCCTCCACTCGTTACCTGTATTAATGGCACCTGTTTGAACTTGTTATCAGTATAAAAGACACTGTCCACAACCTCAAACAGTCACACTCAAAACTCCACTATGGCCAAGACCAAAGAGCTGTCAAAGGACACCAGAAACAAAATTGTAGACCTGCACCAGGCTGGGAAGACTGAATCTGCAATAGGTAAGCAGCTTGGTTTGAAGAAATCAACTGTGGGAGCAATTATTAGGAAATGGAAGACATACAAGACCACTGATTATCTCCCTCGATCTGGGGCTCCACGCAAGATCTCACCCCGTGGGGTCAAAATGATCACAAGAACGGTGAGCAAAAATCCCAAAACCACACAGGGGGACCTAGTGAATGACCTGCAGAGAGCTGGGACCAAAGTAACAAAGCCTACCATCAGTAACACACTACGCCGCCAGGGACTCAAATCCTGCAGTGCAAGACGTGTCCCCCTGCTTAATCCAGTACATGTCCAGGCCCGTCTGAAGTTTGCTAGAGTGCATTTGGATGATCCAGAAGAGGATTGGGAGAATGTCATATGGTCAGATGAAACCAAAATAGAACTTTTTGGTAAAAACTCAACTCGTCGTGTTTGGAGGACAAAGAATGCTGAGTTGCATCCAAAGAACACCATACCTACTGTGAAGCATGGGTTGGAAACATCATGCTTTGGGGCTGTTTTTCTGCAAAGGGACCAGGACGACTGATCCGTGTAAAGGAAAGAATGAATGGGGCCATGTATCGTGAGATTTTGAGTGAAAACCTCCTTCCATCAGCAAGGGCATTGAAGATAAAACGTGGCTGGGTCTTTCAGCATGACAATGATCCCAAACACACTGCCCGGGCAACGAAGGAGTGGCTTCATAAGAAGCATTTCAAGGTCCTGGAGTGGCCTAGTCAGTCTCCAGATCTCAACCCCATAGAAAATCTTTGGAGGGAGTTGAAAGTCCGTGTTGCCCAGCGACAGCCCCAAAACATCACTGCTCTAGAGGAGATCTGCATGGAGGAATGGGCCAAAATACCAGTGTGTGAAAACCTTGTGAAGACTTACAGAAAACGTTTGACCTGTGTCATTGCCAACAAAGGTTATATAACAAAGTATTGAGAAACTTTTGTTATTGACCAAATACTTATTTTCCACCATAATTTGCAAATAAATTCATTAAAAATCCTACAATGTGATTTTCTGGAAAAAAATTCTCATTTTGTCTGTCATAGTTGACGTGTACCTATGATGAAAATTACAGGCCTCTCTCATCTTTCTAAGTGGGAGAACTTGCACAATTGGTGGCTGACTAAATACTTTTTTTCCCCACTGTATGTATAGTTTTTTGTGTGCTCTAGGGCAACGGTGTCTAGATGGAATTTGTATTTGTGGTCCTGGCAACTGGACCTTTTTTGGAACACCATTATTTTTGTCTTACTGAGATTTACTGTCTGGGCCCAGGTTTGACAGAATCTGTGCAGAAGATCTAGGTGCTGCTGTAGGCCCTCCTTGGTTGGCGACAGAAGCACCAGATCATCAGCAAACAGTAGACATTTTACTTCAGATTCTAGTAGGGTGAGGCTGGGTGCTGCAGACTGTTCTAGTGCCCTCGCCAATTCGTTGATATATATGTTGAAGAGGGTGGGGGTTAAACTGTATCCCTGTCTCACCCCACAGCCCTGTGGAAAGAAATGTGTGTGTTTTTTGCCAATTTTAACCGCACACTTGTTGTTTGTGTACATGGATTTTATAATGTCGTATGTTTTTCCCCCAACCCCACTTTCCATCAATTTGTATAGCAGACCCTCATGCCAAATTGAGTCAAAAGCTTTTTTGAAATCAACAAAGCATGAGAAGACTTTGCCTTTGTTTTGGTTTGTTTGTTTGTCAATTAGGGTGTGCAGGGTGAATACGTGGTCTGTCGTACGGTAATTTGGTAAAAAGCCAATTTGACATTTGCTCAGTACATTGTTTTCACTGAGGAAATGAACTAGTCTGCTGTTAATGATAATGCAGAGGATTTTCCCAAGGATGCTGTTGACGCATATCCCACGGTAGTTATTGGGGTCAAATTTGTCTCCACTTTTGTGGATTGGGGTGATCAGTCCTTGGTTCCAAATATTGGGGAAGATGCCAGAACTAAGGATGATGTTAAAGAGTTTAAGTATAGCTAATTGAAATTTGTGGTCTGTATATTTTATCATTTCATTGAGGATACCATCAACACCTCAGGCCTTTTTGGGTTGGAGGGTTTGTATTTTGTCCTGTAGTTCATTCAATGTAATTGGAGAATCCAGTGGGTTCTGGTATTCTTTAATAGTTGATTCTAAGATTTGCATTTGATAATGTATATTTTTTGGTTTACCCACACATCTCTGTTTTGGATAGATAACTCTTCGTGTTGTTGTTTGTTTAGTGTTTTCCAATTTTCCCAGAAGTGGTTAGAGTCTATGGATTCTTCAATTACATTGAGCTGATTTCTGACATGCTGTTCCTTATTTTTCCGTAGTGTATTTCTGTATTGTTTTAGTGATTTACCATAGTGAAGGCGTAGGCTCAGGTTTTCTGGGTCTCTATGTTTTTGGTTGGATAGGTTTCTCAATTTCTTTCTTATGTTTTTGCATTCTTCATCAAACCATTTATCACTGTTGTTACTTTTCTTTGGTTTTCTGTTAGAGATTTTTAGATTTGATAGGGCTGCTGAGAGGTCAAATATACTGTTTAGGTTTTCTACTGCCAAGTTTACACTATTACAGTGGAACGTTTTGTCCAGGAAGTTGTCTAGAATGGATTGAATTTGTTGTTGCCTAATTGTTTTTTGGTAGGTTTCAACACTACTTTCCTTCCATCTATAGCATTTCTTAATATTATTCAGTTCCTTTGGCTTTGATGCCTCATGATTGAGTATTGCTCTGTTCAAGTAGACTGTGATTCAAGTAGACTGTGATTCAAGTAGACTGTGATTTTCAATCCCTGCAGTGTTGAGCTGAGAATCTGAAGTTCCTATACTCTGTATTCCTATGCATGTCGCCATATGTTTACCTTCTGTCCTGTCCATTTCTCAGGGTCCAAAGCCAGAGAGCCACCATGACGTGATGTACAGCACTGTGATGCCTGATCAGTTCAGGACAGAACAGAAGGTCAACATATGGCTACATGCATCGTTGGTCTTAGACAACATTATGGATGTTACTCATAAAACGTCATAGCCTTGGCAAATTTGCATCTGTTTTAGAAAACAATTGTATTTACAGTTTCATTTTCTTTCTTGGAACAAGCAATAGATAAATGTACACTATAACAATACAACAATACGTTTTTGTTATCTGGGTCTCTCTCTACCAGCAGGCCCCATTTCCTGAAGATGATGATGATGTCACATACAGCACTGTCATCCCCCAGCACAAGGCCCAACTAAAAGTACAGGCCAAGGTAAAGCTGCTCTGCTGATTAGCCACAGCTAGTATAATGTTATCAGAAACAACAGTAGGTGATTGTTTCCTTAGTGTTAATATAGTCATGGTTATGTCACCATTATACCTATAGGCATAATATATCACCGTTATGTCACATATCACAATTACAACTGTCTTTCACAGAGAACTGTGTTTTAAACTGTACTCTCCATTATAACAGAACTATCCCTGTTCACCTCTCTACCTGTTCCTCCTCTGTAGGCAGCAGAACCAGATGATAATGTGGTCTACAGCTCACTAGCTCTACAGGTGACCACACAGGTCAGTGTTGGTGTCTCCTCTGTCTGTTGTACCAGATGATGCTGATTTCTCAACAAAGATACAGACACCACCACATTGCTATGTGTTGTAAACGTCACTCTTTAATCACACAAATCTTTCTTAGTCTTTTTAGTTTTGCTGCATGAAAAACTGTATAATCTCGTTGTGACCAGCTAACCACATTGTTTTCAGTGTGTATCCATAACATTACAGTGTGGAGTGTGCCTGGGTTTAGGGTGAAGTTGCCCCTAGATGCTGATCTTGGGTCATATTTTTTTTTTAAATCCCACTAAAGGTTAAGGTTAGGATTGGGGGAGGGGAAGCTGATTTTAGATCACTCTCTATTGGAAATGTCACCACAGTGATTGTGACTGAATGTTACACGTTCTCTCCAGCAGAGGGCAGCATCAGCACAGCAGTGACTGACAGTGACCTTGGTGGAGTCCTTATCCTGAAGGACAGCCCACTCCCCTCTCCTGGGTCTCAACATCTATCTGCCTCCAATATGCTTCTGTCATACCTCTTAACCCACCCCAGAAAGACCCCTCTATCCTTTTGTGTCCATAAACTACTGAAGACAGTCTGCTGTGTTAGTTTTCATTGTTACCACATATCTGTTATTAGTTATTTTCCATCTACCTTTTACCCTTGTCACTTGTTTTTTACATCATCATCTTATTTCTGTCACCTAATTAATTGTCCTATGCCTGTAACTAATCATGATCAAAAGTATAGATAGTATAGTATAGTAGCTACTATGTATAATAACTACTGTACTGCGATAATAAAATGTACTATACTGTCTATATTGCACAATGGACATCTGTCACACCTGATGTGTATTTTTAATGGATTATCAGATAAAATTGAGTTAATCATGAACATATAGTTAACATTCTTTGTGGCTAACTGAATTTGGCCGTTTGTTTTTGTCTCTCTCTTCAAACACAGTGAAGGGAGCAGCACCAGGGTTGAATAAAGTTTGGGCTAGACCTTTGTCTCCTTGGTATCTTCTTGATTGATTACAGCATGAGGGGGTGAGGTTTGTGTAGTTTAGGGCCTTGTCATGTTTAAACTAAACATGAGTGTGTGTGCAAGACAGGGGAGCGGGTGATTGGTTGGAGTAATAGTTCAGCCGTCCTCAGGGACAAAGGAAGTGGGCGGAGCAATAAAAGAGCGGGAAAACTGAAGAGGACTATATAAGATGGAGGGAGACCTTAAGGATGTGTGCCCCTCTGCAGACTGGTATCGGCTTTGTTGAAAACTTTAATAAAGTAATTTCTTGATGCAACAAAAACTCTGTAAGACCTTATTTGTAATAAAGTATAGTGGTTATTTTCCACAACACACCCTGATCTGTTTCACCTGTCTTATGCTTGTCTCCATCCCCCTCCAGGTGTAGCCCATTTTCCCCAGTATCCCCTGTGCATTTCTACCTGTGTTTTCTGTTTGTCTGTTGCCAGTTTGTCTTGTTTCGTCAAGCCTACCAGCGTGTTTTTCCCGTACTTCTATTCTCTCTAATCCCTGTTTTCTAGTTCTCCCGGTTCTGACCTATTCTACCTGTCCTGACTCCGAGCATGCCTGCTGTCCTGGACCTATCTGACTCTGACTCTGACCTGGTTTACAAACCTCAGCCCACTGTTTTGTAATATACATCTATGATTTGAACTGTTTGCATATAGGTCTTATCCTGATTCCTGATAGTACAAACTGGCTGACCCAGCAGACTCGGACAAGCTCTGCGACGCCGTCTCCTCCCACTGAGCCACCATTGCAAGACACGAGAGTTACTTCACAATCTTATGGAGGATTCCAGACCTTGGCTGAACGCCACGGCTGTCCTTTCCATACATTGCCGGAGAAAGTCAGCGGATTGTCTATTAGGCAGCAGCCACTACTTTAATCCCCCAGACTCTCAGCAACCCCTGCCACCAGCTGCATTCCTTCCCAGCCTACCACGGTGTCCCGAGAACCTTGCTTACCTCCGGAGCGCTATGCTGGAGATTCTGGAACCTGCCAGGCTTTTCTCTCCCAGTACTCCTTCATCTTCTGTTCCGGTTGCCCCTCGCACGTCCTCAATTTCCACCTCGCCTCCAAGGAATCCTGGAAATCTCCAAAGTCTACACTTCCGAGTGAATCCGATGTCACCTGAGTTCTCTCAGAAATCACAGAGGGTTGCCGACTCGCCTATGCAACTTGGCAGAGCTAGATTGTCTCCTGCCGAATGGTTACACAGACTGAACACATAGGGCTGTCATTATATTTCTACATGTCCTGTAAAAAGACCCGGCTCATCAGGAGGTATGAGTACACTGGTGGCTATTACGGAGAATGTCCAGTCTCCCATTACTCGTACCCCACTCCATGCCATCCTGCTGTGCGGTGACCGGTCCAAAACTCTCCCGGTACTCATTGACTCTGGGGCCGACAAGAGTTTTATGGACGCTACCCTGGTGTCAGAGTTGGGAATCCCCACTCAAACCCTCTCCATTCCCATGGACGTCGGAGCGCTGGATGAGCGTACTATTGGCAGAGTCACCCACAACATTGTTCCTATCAACCTGCGAGTGTCAGGCAACCAGCGCGAGACGATCCAGTTTCTACTTATCGAATCCCCTCAGGTACCGGTTGGTTTGAGGTTTTCATGGCTCCAAAGACACAATCCCCTTGTGGACTGGACTGTGGGTTCGATCAATGGTTGGACCGCATTCTGCCATGCTCAATGCCTCAAGTAGGCGCAGCATGCCCTGAGACGTCTTCCTGCAGGCTTGGGTAAAGTCTCTGACCTCATTGCCATTCCCATGGAATACCAGGACGTCCGGGAGGTTTTCAGCAAGGCCCGTGCCACCTCACTTCCTCCGCATCGGCCCTATGACTGCCCCATTGACCTTCTCCCGGGCACTGCACCGCCTCAGGGTGGCTCTATTCCCTGTCGGGTCCGGAGACCAAGGCGATGGAAACGTACATTGAGGACTCCCTGGCTGCAGGGTGTATCCGTCATTCTGCCTCCCCCGCCGGCACAGGGTTCTTCTTTGTGGAGAAGAAGGACAAAACCTTGCGCCTGCGTATCGACTACCGGGGCCTGAATGACATCACGGTTAAAAACCGTTACCCACTTCACCTCATCGCCTCGGCTATTGAGTCTCTCCAGGGGGCTACCATCTTCTCCAAGTTGGACCTCCTGAACGCCTACCATCTGGTAAGGATACGGGAAGGGGACGAGTGGAAGACATCCTTAAAAACAGCTAGCAGGCTCTACGAATACCTTGTTATGCCATTCGGACTGACCAACGCTCCTGCAGTGTTCCAGGCCCTGGTTAACAATGTTCTCCGTGACATGTTGAACCAGTTCGTGTTCGTCTACCTCAATGACATTCTTGTTTTTTCCCGCTTGGCTCAAGAACATGTCCTCCATGTTTTTCAGCACTCACCTCTCCCAAGGTCCCGTTCACGTGGTCTCCAGCTGTAGACCGGGCGTTCTTGGACCTCAAGCACCGATTCACAACCGCCCCCATCCTAATCCATCCGGATCAGTCCTGGCAGTTCGTGTTGGAGGTCGACGCCTTGGACATCAGATTGGGGTCTGTCCTGTCCCAGCGTTCGGCCCAAGACCAAATGTTGCATCCCTGCACTTTCCTCTCCCATCGTCTCAACACCACTGAAAGGAATTACGACGCGGGTAACCGAGAACTCTTCACGGTTAAGATGGCGTTAGAGGAGTGGAGGCACTGGTTAGAGAGGAAGGAACACCCTTTCATAGTGTGGATGGATCACAAGAACCTGGAATATCTCCACACCGCCAAGCGCCTCAACTCCAGGCAATCTCGACAGGCCCTGCTATTCACTCGGTTCAACTTCACCATCTCCTTCAGCCCGGGATCCAAGAATGTGAAGCCGGATGAGCTTTCACGCCTCTATAGCCCCTCTGCTACACCAACGGATCCTGAGACCGCCCTACCCTAACTCTTGTCTCGCGGCTGCATTCGTCTGGGGTATAGAGAACCAGGTCCGTGAGGCGCAGTGTTCCCAGCCGGACCCCGGGAGGGGGCCCGGTTACCCAGATGTTTGTCCCGGACTCTGCCTGTTCCCCAGTTCTGGAATGGGCTCATTCCTCCCGACTGGCCAGCCATCCTGGCTCCCGTCGGACCCTGACCTTTGTACGACTACTTTTTTGGTGGCCCACCTTGGTTCATGACGTCTCCATGTTCATCACCGCCTGCACTGTGTGTACTCAGAAAAAGATTCTAAGGCAAGCTCCGGCTGGCCTCCTTCAACCTCTTCCCGTTCCTCACCGCACCTGGTCCCATATACCCCTGGACTTCGTCAAGGGTCTCCCTCCATCAGATGGCAAAACCACTATCCTCACGTTGGTGGATAGGTTTTCAAAGCCGCCCACTTCATTCCCCTTCCCGAGTCACCCTCAGCCAAGGAAATGGCCCAGCTCATGGTGCAGCACGTCTTCCGGATCCATTGACCTCTGGTGGTCTCCGATCGCGGTCCTCTGTTTTCGTTCTGGTTCTGGAAGGCATTCTGCACCCTCATTGGGGCATCGGCCAGCCTGTCCTCCGGTTTTCACCCCCAATCTAACGGCCAGTCGGAGGGAGCCAATCAGGACCTGGAGAAGACTCTTTGTTGCCTCGTCTCCGCCAACCCCAACTCCTGGAGCCAGCAACTTGTGTGGGTGGAATATGCCCGCAACACCCTTCCCGGCTCAGTCACTGGTCTCTCGCCTTTCGGGTGTTCAATGGGATATCAGCCCCGCTCTTCCCTGAGCAAGAGGACAAGGTCAGCATACCCTCGGCCCAGATGTCCGTCCGCCACTGTCACCGTACCTGGAAGAGAGCCCGGTTTGCTCTTCTCAAGACCACCTCCAGGTATGGACGACAGGAGGACCGCCATCGGACTCCGGCTCCCCATTGTCGTCTCGGGCAGAGGGTATGGCGGACCACTCGGGATCTGCCCCTCCGGGTGGAGTTCCGCAAACTATCCCCCCGTTATATCGGCCCCTTTCCCCATCTCTAAGATTCTTAGCCCCGCACCCTCCGTATACATCCCTCTTTTCATGTATCAAGGATTAAACCTCTGTCTCACAGCCCTCTGTCTCCTCTTTCCAGTAAACTAATGGACAACAACCCTTAAGCTTCTACTTCCAGCTTATACAAACTATATACATTTTACGGACACAGTATATTTTACAATAGCTCTCTTTTGTTTGTTTTTAGTCCCATCCTTCAGCTACCCTCAACCCATCCTATCTATCTCTGAAAACCATCCAGTTTTGATTTATATTTGCTATATATTTTTCAACTCTGCTGTTTCATAAAGGTTCTGAACCTATATACAAAATCAGAACTGTTTGTGGTCGCCATTGAACATTCACGTGTCCTGGTCTCCGTCTGCCCAAAATGAATTATTAACCCGAGTGGAGAGTCAAAGGACAATTGTGGAGGGGTTCAAACCAAATCTGTTAAAGTACAGGGCAGGGGAATTGATGAACAGTGGGGCATTTATCATATGTTACTGTTTAAGTACCTTAAGTTGGTTTCTGTAAACATTTACTTTGATTAATTTATGGCACCTTTTATTATGTTTTTTAGAATATTTTTAGCAATTTTGAATGTATAGTTTCTTTATTGAATTTGATTGTTTCCGTAGGAGGGGCTATGGCAATTTATAGGCTGGGGTAGAGCTCGTCCCGGACCTGGAGTCGCGGGCAGACCATGATAAGCAGATTCCACTAGCTTCCATAGCCACCGAGTCAGATTCCACAGCCACAAAGTCAACATTTTATTTAAGGTTAGGCATAAGGTTAGCAGTGTGGTTAGGTTAAGGTTAAGGTTAGGTTTAAAATATAATTTTAAGAACATCAATTGTAGAAATGGGCGGGGTTTATGACTTTGTGGCTATGGAAGCTAGTGACGACCATGAAATGCTGCATTCACGTGCTCATCAGAACTTCCAATTTCCTAGTTGTGGTGTCGGAAATACAACTTTGTTTCATTCATGTGCTTTTTTGTGATTTGGTCGGAACAATTCTTAAACTAATAAGAGTTTAGCTAGCTTACTTAACATTGACAATATGGTCAAACTAGCTACATTATACATACTGATGAGGCTGTAGTGGTCAAAAATGTATTTGTTCCCATCCTTTGGTTGAAAAGGTTAAAAGGTCAGTGGTGAAACTTGACAACTTGACAACTCGGGCAGCAACATTTTCTCGGTTTCCCCTGGTAATTCCGACTTGGAGGGTTTTTCATGTGAAAATTCCCAGTCGGAACTAGGAATTTCAAAGAAATCCGACAGCACATGAACGCGGCAATGAACCTTTGATGCAGAAGCATGTAACGTTGAGAGCCCAAGACATATGGGTATCGACTGAAAACCAAGTTGAAGTCTAGTCTCGTGTTTTTCAAGTTTGTAATTTTTTGGTGTGGTTTTCCTGTTTTTGTCCCACACTGCAAATATTCCTCACTGGATTCTGGAACTCCAACAACCTTTTTGTCAAATAAACCAATAGTGACACCATACCAGCCACTGCCAACCAACCCTACAGTTTAGCTAAGCAGTATTTTATCAACATGTAATGCATTGAGTTAACCTGAAACCTGTAGTCTTGTGGTACAGCAGCTTCCTGAGCTACTGCTGATTCGCTACCTTACAGGACAATGTGGTTTGGAGCTGTGTCTATGACCAGGGTTTATTTCCTGGACAACGTTTATTGTTTCTATTTCTATTCCTTTCTAGTCTAATTCTTTTTAAGACAGAGAGGGTTCATATCTGGATTTTGGCAAAACACCTTAAAATCACATAGACTGGAAGTCTAATCATGGGTTTACTTTGAAGCTGATTTTTGGTCTGGTCTGTAGAGATATTGGTCTAACTTTATTGAGAACAAATACATCAAGTAAGTACATAAATAAAGAATTGAAATCAATTAATTTGAATAAATCAAATCATATCAATTGTAATGACTGTTCCACAGAATGTATTGTTACCAGCCAATCAGGGGAATGTTCACTTTAACAGAAGCAGAATGAGGGGTACAGACAGTGATGTGTATAGGAGTCATTGTCTTTGTTTCCTCTGTCCTTGACACATACATTTGTGTACAGGTACTATAACACAGAAACACAAATCACACATGGCTCTTCATCTCTCCCTCCTCCTCCTCCTCTTCTCCAGACTCTCAGGTAAGGGTAAAATGTTTTTATGAAGTGAAAAAGTCTCATGGTTCAGTGCGCTGCTGCTTGAAGTCAGACAAAATATTAGCTAGCCTACATATTCAGCCCACACTCATCCCTGCCATACCAGCCATTTTGTACACTACTCACTCCGACTGTTGTCCTTGTCCAGTTGAATGGGTAATTGGTAGACCACCTTATCAGTTGACCGAAAGGACTGAGTCTAAATGTTTGTTTTCTGTTGCTGTGTCTGCAGGTACCCAGGCAGGGGAGTACGGTGTGTCCACAGTGAGTAAGGTGTCTGTGAAGACAGGAAACTCCATCACCATCCCATGTCGCTATAATCTGAGATACATAGAATATGTCAAATACTGGTGTCAAGGAGATTACTGGAATTCTTGTTCTGCTCTAGTACGCACCGACCAACCAATGATATCTGGGACGGTGTCAATCTCTGATGATGTCACCCGAAGAATCTTCTCTGTTACCATGACTGATCTGCAGCCAGAGGACTCTGGGTATTACTGGTGTGCTGTGGAGACTACAGGAAGAGATCAACATACATACTTGCACCTGTCAGTTACCACAGGTTAGCTCCCCATACCTCTCCTCAATCACACTGTTTTTTTATTTGTTATTTGTTTATTTATTATCTAAATACAATGTATTTACATGGCTATACATATAGGCAGATACAATGTATGTATGGATTGTGTTTTCATTGTGGGTATACATTGTTATACTGTGGAGAACAGAAACACTTTATTATGAAGGGTTTCTACATAAGGACTTCATAACACATTCATAAGCCATGCATAATGAAATCAAAATCACAACCAAATGCTGATTTATTAATTATCTTTGAGACATTAAATTGAAATACTGTAGAATTCCATTCTTCCTATTGAAGACCGCTCCTTCTGAGGAGTACAAATATGGCGGACGGTGGCTTCAAAGCCTCTCATTGGCCAATACATAGCATCAGCAATCTAGTGTTTGTATACACTGAGTGTATAAAACATTAGGAACACCTTCCTAATATTGAGTTGCACCCCCTTTTGACCTCAGAACAGCCTCAATTCGTCAGGGCATGGACTCTACAAGGTGTAAAATGTGTTCCACAGAGATGCTGGCCCATGTTGATGTCACGGATACGGCCGAGGCTGCCCCTCCTCCTCGTTCGGGCAGGCTTCGGCGGTCGTCGTCACCGGAGTACTAGCTGCCACCGATCGATGTTTCTGTGTCTCACTAGTTCTGTCTGTATTGTTCACACCTGTTACTCATTAGGCTTATTAGTTTCCCTATATCACCTCTGTTTTCCCTCCTGAGTGTGTGCATGATTGTTCTTTGTTACGTCGTCTGTTGAGCTGTTGTTTTTGCTCTTCCCTGCGTGGAGGGTTTGCTATATTTACTTGAGTCGAGTAAAGACATTTATTCTCAGTTCTGTGTCCTGCGCCTAATTCCGTTTCCCCACTGCACCCAGACGCTGACAGAATCACGCACCCGTTATGGAGTCAGCAGGCACGCCCGATCCCAGCGCTTCGTTGGAGGAACGCATCCACCAGCACGCGACCATGCTGCAGCGACTAGGTTCGGCTCTGGATCAAGTGATCCACACCATGGATCGTTGGGAGAGAGATGGGTTTTCTACACCTCCTCTTTCGCCGATTTCTCTTCCATCAAGATCCTCAAACCCTGGGTCCAGTGGTCTTCGGCTCTCGGCTCCCGAGGGAATACGATGGGACAGCTGCCGGGTGTAAGGGTTTCCTGCTCCAGGTGGAACTTTATCTGGCCACCATCCACCCGGCTCCCTCGGGATACGAGGCGTGTCCGCCCTCATCTCCTGTCTGTCGGGCAGAGCCCTGTAATGGGCCAACGCGGAGTGTGGTGGAATAGACGCTGAGTCCGTTCGTTATGAGGACTTTACCCGCCGTTTCCGGGCAGTATTCGATCATCCGCCTGAGGGGAGAGCGGCGGGGGAGCGTCTGTTTCACCTCAGCCAGTGAAGGAGGAGCGCACAGGAATACGCCCTGGATTTCAGGACACTGGCAGCCAGCGCGGGATGGAACGAGAGGGCCCTGATTGATCACTACCGATGCAGTGTACGGGAGGACGTTCATCGGGAGCTGGCCTGCAGGGACACTAATCTTAACCTGGACCAGCTTGTAGATTTATCGATCCGGCTGGATAACCTGTTGGCTACCCTCGGACGTCCAGATCAGGGTCCGTCCAGTCCATCCCCCAGCACTTCCGAGTCCACACCTATGGAGCCTGAGTTTTCCCCACATTCCCAGCATAGGGCGCTCGTAGATTCCGGCGCAGCTGGGAATTTCATGGACAGATTGGTTGCGCATAGATTAGGGAGTCCTATATTGCCGTTAGATGTGCCCTTCCCCATACGTGCCCTAGATAGTCGCCCATTAGGGTCTGGTATGGTTAGGGAGGTCACAGCTCCACTTCGGATGGAGACACAGGGGGGTCATGAAGAGAGAATTAGTCTCTTCCTTATTGATACCCCTGCGTTTCCCATGGTGCTGGGCCTTCCCTGGCTAGCCACCCATGACCCCAGTATTTCGTGGCAACAGAGGGCTCTTAAGGGATGGTCACCTCAGTGCTCGGGAAGGTGTGTAGGTGTTTCCGTAGGGGCAACCACAGTGGAGAGTCCAAACCATGTCTCCCCAATGCACATTCCCTCAGAATATGCCGATTTGGCTCTCGCCTTCTGTAAAAGGAAGGCGACTCAATTACCACACCATCGACGAGGGAATTGTGCGATAGATCTCCGTGAGGGTGCTGCACTTCCCAGGAGTCACGTGTATCCTCTGTCACAGGAGGAGACGGTGGCTATGGAGAAATATGTCACCGAATCTCTGGGACAGGGATACATTCGGCCCTCCACTTCCCCTGCCTCCTCGAGTTTCTTTTTTGTGAAGAAAAAGGATGGAGGTTTACGCCCGTGCATTGACTATCGAGGTCTAAATCAGATAACCATAAAATACAGCTATCCTCTTCCTCTCATTGCTAGTATGACGGAGTCATTGCACGGGGCACGCTTCTTCACAAAATTGGACCTCAGGAGCGCGTCCAATCTGATCCGTATCCAGGAGGGGGACGAGTGGAAGACGGCATTTAGTACCACCTCTGGTCACTATGAGTACCTCGTCATGCCGTACGGGTTGAGGAATGCTCCCTCAGTCTTTCAATCTTTTGTCGATTAGATTTTCAGGGACCTGCACGGACAGGGTGTAGTGGTGTATATAGATTATATTCTCATATACTCCACTACACGCGACGAGCATGTGTCCCTGGTGCGCAAGGTACTTGGTAGACTGTTGGAGCATGACCTGTACGTTAAGGCTGAGAAATGTCTGTTCTTCAGACAGTCCGTCTCCTTCTTAGGATACCGCTTGTCAGAGTCAGGGGTAGAGATGGAGTGTGACCGCATTTCAGCCGTGCGTAATTGGCCGACTCCTACCACGGTAAAGGAGGTGCAGCGATTTTGGGGTTTTGCCAACTACTACCGGAGATTTATCCAGGGCTTTGGCCAGGTAGCAGCTCCCATAACCTCTTTGCTAAAGGGCGGTTCGGTGCGCCTGCAGTGGTTTTTGGTCAGCTGAAGGCGCTGTTCACCACGGCTCCCATGCTGGCTCATCCGGATCCATCCTTGCAATTCATAGTCGAGGTGGACGCGTCCGAGGCGGGGATAGGAGCTGTACTGTCTCAGCGCTTGTGTACTCCTCCCAAACTCCGCTCCTGTGCTTTCTTCTCGAAGAAGCTCAGCCCGGCGGAGCAAAACTACGACGTGGGGATCAGGAGCTGTTAGCTGTTGTGAAAGCTCTTAAGGTGTGGAGACATTGGCTTGAGGGGGCTAAACACCCTTTTCTCATTTTGACTGACCACCGCAATCTGGAGTACATTCGGGCAGCGAGGAGACTGAATCCTCGTCAGGCAAGGTGGGCCATGTTTTTCACGCGTTTTGTGTTCACCCTATCGTATAGACCAGGTTCCCAGAATGCTAAGGCAGACGCTCTGTCCCGGCTATATGACTCAGAGGATCGGACGAGGGAGCCTACTCCCATACTTCCGGCTTCTTGTCTGGTGGCGCCGGTGGTATGGGAGGTTGACGCGGACATCGAGCGGGCGTTACGCACGGAGCCCACTCCCCCCCAGTGTCCAGTGGGTCATGCGTACATTCCGTCAGAGGTTCGCAATCGTTTGATTTATTGGGCTCACACGTCACCTTCTTCTGGCCATCCTGGCATTGGTCGGACAGTGCGCTGTCTTAGTGGGAAGTACTGGTGGCCCACCTTAGCTCAGGACGTGAGGGTTTATGTTTCTTCCTGTTCGGTGTGCGCTCAGTGCAAAGCACCTAGACACCTGCCCAGAGGTAAATTACAACCTCTCCCCGTTCCACAGCGGCCGTGGTCACACCTATCGGTGGACTTTGTTACAGATCTTCCTCCGTCACAGGGTAACACCACGATCCTGGTCGTTGTGGATTGGTTTTCTAAGTCCTGTCGTCTCATTCCTTTGCCCTATAGTGACTGATCGGGGTCCCCAGTTCACATCGAGGGTCTGGAAGGCGTTTATGGACCATCTGGGGGTCTCGGTCAGCCTGACCTCAGGTTTTCACCCAAGAGTAATGGGCAGGTGGAAAGAGTAAACCAGGATGTGGGTAGGTTTCTGAGGTCGTATTGCCAGGACCGGCAGGGGGATTGGTCAGTTTACATCCCCTGGGCAGAAATGGCACAAATTTCCCTCCGCCACTCCTCCACTGACCTGTCTCCCTTTCAGTGTGTACTTGGTTACCAGCCGGTCCTGGCACCGTGGCATCAGAGCCAGATCGAGGCTCCTGCGGTGGATGAATGGTTTCAGCGCTCGGAGGAGACATGGAACGCTGCCCATGTACGCCTGCAAAGGGCAATTAGGAGACAGAAGGCGAGTGCCGACCGCCACCGCAGTGAGGCTCCGGTTTATGCACCGGGGGACAGGGTCTGGCTCTCAACCCGAAACCTGCCCCTTCGCCTGCCCTGCCGGAAGCTGGGTTGGCGGTTTGTGGGGCCCTTTAAAGTCCTGAGGAGGTTGAACGAGGTTTGTTATAGGTTACAGCTCCCCCCGATTACCGTATTAACCCCTCGTTCCATGTGTCTCTCCTCAGGCCGGTGGTAGCTGGTCCGCTCCAGGAGTCCGAGGTGCGGGAGGTTCCTCCGCCCCCATTGGACATTGAGGGGGCACCGGCGTACTCGGTCCGTTCCATCATGGATTTGAGGCGTCGGGTTGGAGGCCTGCAGTATCTCGTCGAGTGGGAGGGGTACGGTCCGGAGGAACGGAGCTGGGTTACCAGGAGGGACATCCTCGATCCCTCCTTGTTAAGGGAGTTCCATCGTCGTCATCCGACTCGCCCTGCTCCGCGTCCTCTTGGCCGTCCCCGAGGCCGGTGTCGACGCACGGCTGGAGCCGCGGGTCAGGTGGGGGGTACTGTCACGGATACGTCCGAGGCTGCCCCTTCTCCTCGTTCGGGCAGGCTTCGGCGGTCGTCGTCACCGGAGTACTAGCTGCCAACGATCGATGTTTCTGTGTCTCACTAGTTCTGTCTGTATTGTTCACACTTGTTACTCATTAGGCTTATTAGTTTCCCTATATTACCTCTGTTTTCCCTCCTGAGTGTGTGCGTGATTGTTCTTTGTTACGTTGTCTGTTGAGCTGTTGTTTTTGCTCTTCCCTGCGTGGAGGGTTTGCTATATTTACTTGGGAGTCGAGTAAAGCCATTTATTCTCAGTTCTGTGTCCTGCGCCTGATTCCGTTTCCCCACTGCACCCAGACGCTGACAGTTGACTCCAATGCTTCCCACAGTTGTGTGAAGTTGGCTGGATATCCTTTGGGTGGTGGACCATTCTTGATACACATGGGAAACGGTTGAGCGTGAAAAACCCAGCAGCGTTGCAGTTCTTGACACACTCAAACCAGTGCGCCTGGCACGTACTACCATACCCCGTTCAAAGGCACTTAAATATTTGTTATTGCCCATTCACCCTCTTAATGGCATACATACACAATCCATGTCTCAATTTGCTCAAGGCTTAAAAATCCTTCTTTAACCTGTCTCTTTTCCTTCATCTACACTGATTGAAGCGGATATAACAAGTGACATTAATAAAGGATACTAGCTTTCACCTGGATTCACCTGGTCAGTCTATGTCATGGAGAGAGCAGGTGGTCTTAATGTTTTGTACACTCAGTGTACATCATTGTCTATGAAATGACATGCGTTGCTTCTCCCTTGGTGAATTTGTGTCTGTACCTCTGTGTTCAGGTACTCCAGGACTCTATGTGGACCAACAGGAGGGGACTGGAGTTGAAGGAGGGAGTGTCACTGTCTGTTGTCACTATAGTAACACTGTGGCTAAGAAGTGGTTGTGGTGTAAGATGGGTCTCTACTATGACCCCTTGGTAGGAAGATATTCAGGTCTTTTAGATTGAACATCAGTGACATCACAGCAGACCATTGATAACAACAACAGACACATTTTAACAGTGACTCTGAATGTATTGAATATGGGGGATACTGGCTGGTACTGGTGTTCCACAGGTGACCTACAGATGCCTGTTCACATCACTGTCTATCAACTGACCACAACACAGAGTATCACACCTGCCTCCACCACCACCCCTACCCCCACTTCCACCATCACCATCTCCACTGTCGATCAACTGACCACAACACAGACTGACACCATCATCAGTAAGTAATGAGAGACCAGTTTTAAACAAATATAGTGAAATTAGTCTTTCAAATTCACAGAATTCAACTTAAGTCATTTTGCATACATGATACATTGATATATCACGCTGAAATTGTGTCACTTAAACACTAATAAATGAAATACAGAAACTGTTGAACCTTGACAGAAAAGCTGACCCCTCAAGACATCTCTCTGACCTCACCCACAACTGTAGTTCCTGCTGTGTCCTCTTCCACCTCTCAGGCCCCAGTAAACAACACACACGATGGAGCCCAGGGGTAGGTGAACACTACCACCTCTTTAGTCGGTACTCAATAAGCAAAAAGGTCATTTATTTTAATTATATGATAAATAAATTGTGTTGTTTTAAAATAAAAAACGAAATGCCTTCTGTATGCCTCAGTCTTCAACTAACACTGTCTGGTTTCAATTTGCATAGTGTCATGTCCTCAAAGCAATGTTGTTCTTCTACAGATGGGAAAGAACACTCTTCTACCTTCCGAAAACTGTTAATGCAGTGCTCTTCCTCCTGTGCACCATCATTGCTGTGGTGAAGTTCATGGCAAACCGACTCTGAGGTCAAACAGGATGAGTAGAAACTAGATTTATTTAGCATTTGCACATTTTTCATTGAGGGATATGTCTTTACCTTCTTCACCTTCTTCTCCTTCTCTAGCTTTATTGGTATATTTAAATTCTTTGCTAATAAACATTTTTACTCTTCTCAAGATCATCTGTTAAGAAATTCTGTGAAATTACAGTGCCTTAAGAAACTATTCAGACCCCTTTTGTCACGGTTTACTAAGCCAGAACCCAGAAGCAGACCAGGACAAGGTAAGTGGTGTCAAAGGTGAGTGTTTATTTAACTGATCCACGAGTGCTGCTGAATAATCCAGGGAACAGAGCGGGCGGCGTGGATGAGTTGTTGAGGGTGCAGTAGTTGGTCCAATGATGGCTCGGCAGCCGCCGACCATCAGGCAGAGGTTGGGTGAAGGTTCCGGACGAGTGACTGCAGGGAGAACAAAACGGAGGTAAGCATACAACAAGCAAACAAGGTGCAAAACAACAAAACTAATGCTCTAAGCTCTAAGACTGATCCGCTGATAAACATACTGTTCATGGCTAACGATCCGGCAGGGAATGGATGTTAGGCCAGAGCCTAAGAAGGGTGATGATCAGGACCAGGTGTGCAGATTGCTGATGGGATGCAGGTGCGGAAATCAAGAGAGCTCCCGCCTAGCAACGTTGCCCGGCAACCAGGCAGGGAGCGTTCCAGAACCCTCGGGAAACTGGAGCTCACGAGCAGAAAAACTAGTACACAGACAGGACCCGACTCAGACTGCCGGGATCGTTACACCTTTACTTTTTCCACATTTTGTTACGTTACAGCCTTATTCTAAAATTGATTAAATAAATAAAAATCCTCAGCAATCTACACACAATACCCCATAATGTTTTTTAGAAATGTTTGCTAATTCATAAAAAATAAAAACCAGAAATACCTAATTTACATATGTATTCTGACCCTTTGATATGAGACTCGAAATTGAGCTCATGTGCATCCTGTTTCCATTGATCATCCTTGAGATGGTTCTACAACTTCATTGGAGTCCACCTGTGGTGAATCAAATAAAGAATAATATGGTCAATTCAATTGATTGGACATGATTTGGAAAGGCACACACCTGTTTATATAAGGTCCCACAGTTGACAGTGCATGTCAGAGCAAAAACCAAGCCATGAGGTCCATAGAGCTCGTAGAGAGGATTGTGACGAGGCACAGATCTGGGGAAGGGTACCAAAATGTTTCTGCAGCATTGAAGGTCCCCAAGAACACAGTGGCCTCTATCATTCTTAAGTGGATGAAGTTTGGAACCACCAAGACTCTTCCTAGAGCTGGCCGCTCGGCCAAGCAACTGGGGGAGAAGGGTCTTGGTCAGGGAGGTGACCAATAACCCAAAGGTCACTCTGACAGAGCTCTTGAGTTTCTCTGTGGAGATGGGAGAACCTTCCAGAAGGACAAGCATCTCTCCAGCACTCCATCTGTTAGGCCTACTGCTGCTAGGTAGCTCTCTCTCTGCTCTCCCCCTCCCCTCTGTCTGTCCTTGATTGCAGGAGTGAAGTCTGGTGTGCGGGAGTCAGGGTTCCAGCTGCAGCTCATTCACCATAATCACCTCAGCCTTTAAGACCCGGTCAAACTTTCCACTCATCGTCAGATCATAGTCAAGACAACCATGTTAGTCTCGCTGCCGACTCAACCTGTCTGTTTTCGCTCTTGTGTTTTTTTGGACTGTTTATTTACTTTTTCTCCTGTGCCACAGATATTTGGAACCTGACTCCTGCCTCCGCTTCACTCCTGCCACCACCATCCTGCTCTCCACTATCGGGCCTCTCCTTTGGACTCACCACGGACACTAGGACATTACGGTACCACACCTGCCCTGACCTGGATCTGTACCCTCCCCTGTAACCTGGACTTGCTCTTCCCCATTTATTGGAAACCTGGACTATTGAACATTATAATAAACCTGTTAAAACTTCTCTGGCTTGGTGTACTTGTCTGCATTTGGGTTCTATCCAGTTAAATCATAACAGTATGATCTGACCAACATGAACCCAGCAGACAGTAGCTCGGATACCACCCCAGAGTGCACTCAAATTTGGACTGCCATAGCCAATCAGGGCATTCTACTTGGCCAACATGATACCCTGTTTAAGACGATTGCTGAGGACAGTCAGGTGCTGCTTAATCAGGTTCAATTACTCACCAATCAAGTGTCTGCCCTTACTACCCCTTCAGCCCAGATCAGAGAGCCTTTTGTTCCTGCTCCAGAGCGCTATGACGGGAACATGGGAACCTGTGGCGATTTTTTGACTCAATGCTCGTTAGTGTTTGAACAACAGCCCCTCACCTACGCCTCAGAAAGAGCCCGTATTGCCTACCTTATCAACTCTACTAGCGGTTCCGCTCGTGCCTGGGGATCCGCGGTCTGGGAGAGTCAGTCGGACATTTGCAACGCTTACGTGGCCTTCACCACGGAGATGAGGAAGGTTTTTGACCACCCCGTACGAGGCAAGGAGGCTGCGAACGGTTGTTTTCTCTTCGGCAGGGGCTCGTAGTGTGGCGGAGATGGCAGTGGAGTTTCGGACTTTAGCAGCAGTGAGTGGTTGGAATGACGAGGCATTACAAGGAGTGTTCATCAATGCTTTGTCGGAGACTTTAAAAGATGAATTGGTGTCATATGATGAATCGCCTACGCTGGATAATCTTATTTCACTCACTATCAGGTTGGATAATCGGATTCGGGAGCGCCGCCGGGAGAGGAGTGTTAGTTCCAAGCAACCTGTCTGTCATCAACAAACTCCTCCCTGCATCGTCCCTACGGAGAGAGCCGTGTCTTCCCGAGTCGATACGAGGAGCACTGAACCCGAGCCATGGAGGTGGGTCGGGCACGGTTGTCCTCAGAGGAGCGTGCACGTCGTATTCAGGCTCGGGTCTGCCTGTATTGTGGAGAAGCTGGTCATTTCGTTCCTTCCTGCCCAGTTCGTCCGGGAAAAGGGCCGGCTCATCATTTATGGGAGAAGTTTTGGTGAGCCGAGCAGCGGATTCTTCCTCTTCTCCCCGCATTCTGCTCCAGGCATCCCTCCAGTGGCAGTCCCAGAATTTCTCTGTTAGTGCGCTGATTGACTCTGGTGCCGACGAAAGCTTTTTGGATAGAGAGTGGGCTCAACAAATGGATTTGGAGACTGTTCCTATGGACTGTCCGCTGCAGGCTAAGGGTCTAAATGGACAATTGTTGACCCGCATTACCCATCAGACTGTTCCTGTTTGTCTTAGAGTGTCGGAAATCATCAGGAGAACATTCAATTCCATATTATCGACTGCCCACAGACTCCCCTGGTCCTTGGTATCCCCTGGCTCATAAAACACAATCCACACATTGATTGGGTGACAGGTAGCATTGTTTCATGGAGCACATTTTGTCATGTGAATTGTTTGTGTTCTGCTCAGACTCCTGCCAGTACTGTGCCTCAACCTCCACTGGAGTCCATGGATCTTTCTGCTGTTCCTGACGTGTATCATGACCTGGCATCCGTTTTCTGCAAACACAGAGCTACTTCTCTTCCTCCTCACCGGCCTTACGACTGCGCCATTGACCTCCAGCCAGGAGCCCCGCTCCCCAGCAGTCGCCTGTACAATCTCTCCCGGCCGGAGACGGAGGCTATGGAGAACTACATTCGGGACTCCTTGGCGGCAGGTATTATGCGTCCTTCCTCGTCACCTGTAGGAGCGGGATTCTTTTTTGTTGCTAAGAAGGATAAGACCCTCAGACCCTGTATTGATTACCGTGGACTTAACAACATCACCATTAAGAACAAGTATTCTCTGCCTTTGATTAATTCTGCTTTTCCCTCCTTCATGGTGCTACCATCTTTACGAAACTGGATCTACGAAATGCGTATCACCTGGTGCGCATTCGTAAGGGTGATGAATGGAAGACTGCCTTCAACACACCCTTGGGACATTTTGAGTATCGGGTTATGCCTTTTGGGTTGTCTAATGCCCCTGCTGTTTTTCAGGCACTAGTCAATGATGTCCTTCGGGACATGTTGAATTGGTTTGTTTTTGTCTATCTGGATGATATCTTGATTTTCTCAGAGTCCTCCCAGGAACATGAACTGCATGTGCGCCAGGTGTTGCAAAGGTTGTTGGAGAACAAACTGTTTGTGAAGATGGAGAAATGTGAATTTCATGTGTCTGAGACCTCTTTTTTGGGTTACATCATAGCTCAGGGGAGCTGCGGATGGACCCAGCTAAGATCTCTGCTGTCACGGACTGGCCAGCTCCCTCTACCCGCAAAACAACTTCAACGATTCCTGGGGTTTGCGAACTTCTATAGGAGGTTCATCAAGGACTACAGCCGCATTGCGGCGCCACTCACCGCTCTCACCTCCATCTCACGACCGTTCGCTTGGAATGAAGGGGCCGAATCAGCGTTCGAAGAACTGAAACATCGCTCCGCCTCGGCTCCCATTCTGATGCAGCCGGACCCCGACCGCCAGTTTGTCGTGGAGGTGGATGCATCCGACACTGGGGTAGGTGCAGTGTTGTCACAACGTTCTCCTGAAGATAACAAACTGCATCCCTGTGCTTTTCTCTCAAGGAAACTTTCTCAGGCAGAGAGGAATTATGATGTTGGAAATCGTGAACTGCTCGCCGTTAAGCTGGCTCTCGAGGAGTGGCGAGCATTGGTTGGAGGGGGCGGAACAACCCTTCATCGTTTGGACGGATCATAAGAATCTGGCTTACCTCCAGTCAGCGAAGCAGCTCAACCCCCGTCAAGCCAGGTGGGCACTATTTTTTGGGAGATTCAATTTTTCTCTGTCTTACCGTCCTGGGTCACGCAACGTCAAGCCTGACGCCCTGTCTCGTGTTCATTCGGCTGTTGATACTGGTAGTAACCCTGAACCCATTTTGCCTCCTACCTGCAGTATTGCAGTCATCACATGTGACATCGAGGGGATTGTTAGACAGGCTCAACATCATCAAGCTGACCCTGGGAGGGGTCCTCCCTAACCGGATGTTTGTCCCTGAGTCTGCTCGCTCCCAGGTACTTCAGTGGGCTCACTCGTCTCCCCTTACCTGTCACCCTGGAGTTTCGCGGACCCTTGACTTTGTGCGACGGAAGTTCTGGTGGGCCACGATGGAGGCGGACACTCGAGCCTTCATTGCTGCTTGTACGGTATGTGCACGAAGTAAAAACTCCACCCAGGCCAGCGCTGGTCATCTACGACCTCTACCTATACCCAGCCGGCCCTGGTCGCATATCGCTATGGATTTTGTCACTGGACTTCCCCCTCATCTGGTAAGACTGTCATTCTTACGGTGATTGATCGTTTTTCTAAGTTCGCTCATTTTTTGGCCCTACCTAAACTGCCCACTGCCAGAGAGACGGCTGATATTTTGGTTGAACATGTGTTCCGCTCTCATGGTCTACCCACGGATATTGTCTCTGACAGGGGTCCCCAGTTTGTCTCCCAGGTGTGGAAAGCTTTCTGTAAAGCTTTGGGCATTACATCCAGCCTGTCCTCTGGATATCACCCCCAGACCAACGGGCAAGCCGAGAGAGCGAACCAGGAGATGGAGACCGCACTTCGCTGTGTCACTGGGTCTAACCCTGGGTCATGGAGCTCCATGCTCCCCTGGGTGGAATATGCTCATAACACCTTGACTAACGCTTCCTCTGGTTTGTCTCCTTTTCTGTGTGCTCTGGGTTATCAACCTCCCCTGTTCCCTTCCCAAGAGAGGGAACTTGCGGTACTTCGGTGCAGTCCCACATGCGCCCGCTGCTGCAAGGTCTGGAGGAAGGCCAGGGTAGCTCTGTCCCGAGCTTCGGCGTACATGCAGAGGCAAGCCAACCGTCACCGGTCCCAGGCTCCCGGTTACTCTCCTGGTCAAGAGGTATGGCTGAAGTCACGGGACCTTCCATTGAAGGTGGAGTCGAAGAAGATGGCGCCTCGTTTTATAGGACCGTTCAAGATACTGTCTATTGTTAACCCCCTGCGCGGTTAAGCTACAGCTTCCTGCCTCCCTACGGGTTCATTCCACCTTTCATGTTTCCCAGATTAAGCCTGTGTCGGTTAGCCCTTTGTGCCCGCCTCTCGTCCCCCTCCTCCGCCCAAGATCGTGGGTGGGGGTCCGGTCTACACTGTCCGGCGACTTCTGGATGTTCGCCGCCGGGGTCGTGGGTTTCCAGTACCTGGTGGATTGGGAGGGTTATGGTCCTGAGGAACGTTCCTGGGTGCCCAGGAGCTTCATTGTGGATCCTGCTCTGGTTCGTGAGTTTCATAGGTTACATCCTGATAAGCCCTGTCGGCCGCCAGGTGGCGTCCGTAGAGGGGGGTACTGTTAGGCCTACTGCTGCTAGGTAGCTCTCTCTCTGCTCTCCCCTCCCCTCTGTCTGTCCTTGATTGCAGGAGTGAAGTCTGGTGTGCGGGAGTCAGGGTTCCAGCTGCAGCTCATTCACCATAATCACCTCAGCCTTTAAGACCCGGTCAAACTTTCCACTCATCGTCAGATCATAGTCAAGACAACCATGTTAGTCTCGCTGCCGACTCAACCTGTCTGTTTTCGCTCTTGTGTTTTTTTGGACTGTTTATTTACTTTTTCTCCTGTGCCACAGATATTTGGAACCTGACTCCTGCCTCCGCTTCACTCCTGCCACCACCATCCTGCTCTCCACTATCGGGCCTCTCCTTTGGACTCACCACGGACACTAGGACATTACGGTACCACACCTGCCCTGACCTGGATCTGTACCCTCCCTGTAACCTGGACTTGCTCTTCCCCATTTATTGGAAACCTGGACTATTGAACATTATAATAAACCTGTTAAAACTTCTCTGGCTTGGTGTACTTGTCTGCATTTGGGTTCTATCCAGTTAAATCATAACACCATCAATCAGGCCTTTATGGTAGAGTGGCCAGACGGAAGCTACTCCTCAGTAAAAGGCACATGACAACCCTCTTGGAGTTTGCCAAAAGGCACCTAAAGACTCTCAGACCATGAGAAACAAGATTCTCTGGTCTGATGAAACCAAGATTGAACTCTTTGGCCTGAATGCCAAGCGTCACATCAGGAGGAAACCTGGCACCATCCCTACGGTGAAGCACGGTAGTGGCAGCGCCATGCTGTGGGGATGTTTTTCAACGGCAGGGACTGGGAGACTAGTCAGGATCGAGGTAAAGATGAACAGAGCAAAGTACAGAGAAATCCTTGATGAAAACCTGCTCCAGAGTGTTTAGGACCTCAGACTGTGGCGAAGGTTCACCTTCCAACAGGACAATGGCCCTAAGCACAAAGCCAAGACACAACGCAGGAGTGGCTTCGGGACAAGTCTCTGAATTTCCTTGAGTGGCCCTGCCTTGGCCCGGACTTGAACCTGATCGAACATCTCTGGAGCGATCTGAAAATAGCTTTGCAGCAATGCTCCCCATCCAACCTGACAGAGCTTGGGAGGATCTGCAGAGAAGAATGGGAGAAACTCCCCAAATACAGGTGTGCCAAGCTTTTAGCGTCATACCCAAGAAGACTTGAGGCTGTAATCGCTGCCAAAGGTGCTTCAACAAAATACTGAGCTTTCATTTTTTAATTTGTTTATAAATTTACATTTGCTCAAATTTCAAAAAAATAGTTTTTGCTTTGTCATTATGGGGTAGTGTGTGTAGTTTAATGAGGGTTAAAAACAATGTAATCCATTTTAGAATAAGGCTGTAACGTAACAAAATGTGGAAAAAGTCAAGGGGTCTGAATACTTTCCGAATGAACTGTGTAGGAGGTAATTTGCTGTGTTGGAGGCAAAAATAGAACGTTTAGCTCAGTGTTTAACATGATGTCATGGAATGAGTTAGTTTACCAGAAACCTGCCTTGTGGTACAGCAGCTTCCTCAGCTAACTTTAACACTTTAGGGTGGAGGACATCTGAGGTTTTTGAGTTGTGTCTACTGTGACCAGGGTTCATTTCCTGTATAGAAGGCAGCCATCACTCCATCTCTGCAGCACCTGCCCTCTCAATTCTATACATTTCTTTGTGTAATCATTAGTGACCTATTTTCCAGCAGAGGGTAACAGGATAATAGTGACCCTTGGTCCCAAAGAGCCCTTAGAGAATGTTGGAAGCTGAAAACATTGTAGTGACTATGAGTTTTGGGTTAAACTAGTATATATAATGCAATAAATGCTATCTTTCACTGAGGGGGGCATGTACACAAATATTTTGAGCTTTCTTCAGGATAAAACACACACACGTTTGTTTTACTGTATTTGTGGGGATCAAAAAATTATGCCCATTCAAAATCCTATTTTCCCTAACCCTAATGCTAATTCTAACCTAAACCCTAACCGTAACCCTAAACCTAACCCCTAAACCTAAAATAGCCTTTTACCTTGTAGGGACCAGTGAAATGTCCCCACTTGTCCCAACTTGTCCTTGTTTTACTGTCATTGTAAGGACATCTGGTCTCCACAAGGAGAGTAGAACTAAACCACACACACACACACACACACACACACACACACACAAAACAAGGTTACATTTTAATTTGTTTGTTTTTAGCATGATTTATGAATCCTGAGTTCTTGAGTTGTTTCGTAGTTGATTTTTGGTCGTCTGGTTTACTGTAACAAATCCTCTCCTTGTTGAATCAGAGCCTTGGACTACTATTCTGTCTTTACCTTCTCCAGCTTTAATGGAAAATATAAATGGTTTGCTAATAAACATTTTTAAAGACATTATACTGTTCTCAAGATCATTTGTTACAAGATTATTTGCTCTGTGAGTTTAGGTGTGAAATTGTTGTATCAGAAATAGTTGGCTGTGTTGGAGCCAACAATAGAAATTATAACTCAGTAGTTAACATCATGTCATGGAATGAGTTTGCCTGAAACCTGCAGCCTTCTGGTACTGCAACTTCCTGACATAACTTTAACACTTTAGGTTGGAGGACATCTGAGGTTTAGAGTTGTGTCTACTGTGACCAGGGTTCATTTCCTGTATAGAAGGCAGCCATCACTCCATCTCTGCAGCACCTGCCCTCTCAATTCTATACATGTCTTTGTGTAATCATTAGTGACCTATTTTCCAGCAGAAGGTAACAGGATAATTGTGACTATTGCTCCCAAAGAGCCCTTGCTGAAAGGGGCAGTGCAATCAAAAATGTGAGTTTCTTGTTTTTTTTAAAATTATATTTCCACACTATGAGGTTGAAATAATACTGTGAAATTGTAACACATTTGGATAATGCCCTTTTAGTGTAAGAGCTTTTTGAAGAAATAAACGCCAGGATTTTCAGACTGTTCAAGTGGGATGGAGTTTTGACCCACAGAATGACATCACAATCTGAAATGATTATTCTGATTCTGTTTTAATTGCATATGTATCCTCCTACTTTGAAGGGGTAAGCTGGGTAGGCTCTAGTCTATACAATCCTCTCCGCCAATCAGGGCTCTGTATTTAAATATATTTAAATTTGTATCAACACGCACACATGATCACACAGAGCATTTCAATGTCAAAAGGAGGATCAGGAAAATAAATGATGAAAAATGTATTTTTGATTTGTTTTCATGAAATGAACACAGACAGTGATTTAAAAATAAAATGAAACTGCATGGGGGCTTGAACAACGTTGTAGTGACTATGAGTTTGGGTTAAACTAGTCCATATGATGCAATAGTTGCTATCTACCACTGAGTGGGGCATGTACACACAAACAGAAGCAGGAAGAGTTAAAGTGAGGTCTGTGAACATTGGGAAGTAGAGTAATTCTCGACTGGTGCCTTTGTCCTTGACTGATCTACACATTAGTACACAGATACTGTGTCACACACACAGACTCAAACCTTCACGACTCCCCCACCTCTTTGACGGGGCCCATGCCCACCTCTTTGACCGCTTTGATGGGTCTAATGCCCACCTCTTTGACCTCTTTGATGGGGCCCATGCCCACCTCTTTGACCTCTATGATGGGGCCCATGCCCACCTCTTTGACCTCTTTGATGGGGCCCATGCCCACCTCTCTGACGGCCCCTTGTCCACCAGCTCTTTGATTTCTCCCTCCCCCTTGCTGTCTATCCTGCTCCTTGTTAAAGAAATTGCAAGTGTTCACACACACCCTTTTATATGGTGACCAATAGTGGTTGCACTATGTTTTACATTTTAGTCATTTAGCAGACGCTTATCCAGAGCGACTTACAGTTAGTTATTGCATACATTTTCATACTGGCCCCCCGTGGGAAACGAACCCACAACCCTGGCGTTGCAAGCGCCATGCTCTACCAACTGAGCTACAAGGGACTATGTGAAATCAATTAGTAATAATGAATATTCATTATGTATGGTTATCATGTATCATACATGTCATTTAGATGTTTATACAATACAAACACACATTGTTTATATGAAAAGTATTGTGATTATTACATTGTTAAAGGCAATTACTTTATATGAAAGGTATTTCTAGATGAAACACTGATCATGTTTGGTGAAAAGGTTTGTGTGATTTTGTGTTTTGTACTTAGTCAATTGAAAATGTGCTTAAAGTTTTGAAAAAACAGCCTTTTTGATGATCTGTTTTGAGTTTTGTACTAAGAGTTGTGAAATGTTACCACATACATGTGAAAATAGTATGAAAGCGATCAACAAAAATGTCATGAATATTTTTTAAGACATTTTATTCTTCTCAAGATCATTTGTGATTTTGAGAGTGACATTCTGATGTATCTGAAGTAGTTTGCTGTATTGGAGCCAACAACAGAATGAATAGCTCAGTATTTAACATGACATTATGGAATGAGTTTAGCTTAAACTTAAAGCATTCTGAGCTAACTTCCACACTTATGCTTGGAGGACATCTGTGGTTGTGAGCTGCACATTTCCTGTATCGAAGGGGGAGAGAGACAGAGAGCGTTCTTGTTGAACGTAAAATCACATCAGACTGGGTTGTGGTTCGGAGGACCCTGAACCATGAACCTGGTTTAAAGTGAGAGTCTGTGGAGGTCTTGGTCTAGTCCCCATCACTACATCTCTGTAGCACATGACCCCTCAAATCTATACATTTCTAGCATATGCAGTACTTTGTAGTGACTTTGATTTTGGGGTTAAACTAGTCTTTGTAATGCAATAGTTGCTATCTGCCACTGAGGGGGCCATGTACACACAAACAGAAGCAGGAAGAGAGTTAAAGTGAGGTCAATGTCAATGTCCAGCACATAGAGTACATTTATCATATCGTTTCTTATATACCGAAATATAGATTTTTGACAATGGAAATATTGTGCATGTCACCCAATTATCAAATCTTTGTATCATTAGTAGCCTATGTTCCAGTAGAGGGTAACAGGATAGTAGTGACTTTTGGTCCCAAAACCCTTAGAGAAAGCTGAAATATATTTTAGTGACTATGATTTTGGGGTTAAACTAGTCCATATGATGCAATAGTTGGTATCTGCCACTGAGGGGGCATGTACACACAAACAGAAGCAGGAAGAGAGTTAAAGTGAGGTCTGTGAACAAGTAATAATTCTCGCTGTTGCCTTCGTCCTTGACACACATTTGTGCTCAGGTACCATATAATATAACAGACAGACTTAAACCTTCACATGGCTCTTCATCTCTCCCTCCTCCTCCTCCTCCTCCTCCTCTTCCTCATCCTCTACAGAGTCTCAGCAGGTATGTGTAACATGTTTCTATAAAGGCTGAAGTCAATTGAGTCAATTGACTGTAAACACTGTTTAATACAGTGCTTTGCAAAAGTATTCATCCCCCTTGGCGTTTTTCCTATTTTGTTGCATTACAGTCTGTAATTTAAATTGATTTTTATTTGGATTTCATGTAATGGACATACACAAAATAGTCCACATTGGTGAAGTGAAATGAAAAAAATTACGTGTTTCAAGAAATTGTAAAAAATAAATAACGGAAAAGTGGTGAGTTTATATGTATTCACCCCCTTTGCTATGAAGCCCCTAAATAAGATCTGGTGCAACCAATTACCTTCAGAAGTCACATTATTAGTTAAATAAAGTCCACCTGTGTGCAATCTAAGTGTCACACGATCTCAGTATATATACACCTGTTCTGAAAGGCCCCAGAGTCTGTAACACCACTAAGCAAGCGGCACCATGAAGACCAAGGAGCTCTCCAAACAGGTCAGGGACAAAGTTGTGGAGAAGTACAGATCAGGGTTGGATTATAAAAACAATATCTGAAACTTTGAACATCCCACGGAGCACCATTAAATCCATTATTAAACTATGGAAAGAATATGGCACCACAACAAACCTGCCAAGAGAGGGCCGCCCACCAACACTCACCGGACCAGGCAAGGAGGGCATTAATCAGAGAGGCAACAAAGAGATCAAAGATAACCCTGAAGGAGCTGCAAAGCTCCACAGCGGAGATTGGAGTATCTGTCCACATAGGGGCCATTTTAAGCCGTACACTCCACAGAGCTGGGCATTATGGAAGAGTGGCCAGAAAAAAGCCATTGCTTAAAGAAAAATATAAGCAAACACGTTTGGTGTTCGCCAAAAATGCATGTTAGAGACTACCCAAAATATGGAAGAAGGTTATCTGGTCAGATGAGACTAAAATTGAGCTTTTTGCCATCAAGGAAAACGCTGTGTCTGGCGCAAACCCAACACCTCTCATCACCCCCTGGTGGCATCATGCTTTAGGGATGTTTTTCATCGGCAGGGACTGGGAAACTGGTCAGAATTGAAAGAATGATGGATGGTGCTAAATACAGGGAAATTCTTGAGGGAAACCTGTTTCAGTCTTCCAGAGATTTGAGACTGGGACCGAGGTTCACCTTCCAGCAGGACAATGACCCTAAGCATACTGCTAAAGCAACACTCGAGTGGTTTAATTTAAATGTCTTGGAATGGCCTAGTCAAAGCCCAGATCTCAATCCAATTGATAATCTGTGGTATGACTTAATGATTGCTATACACCAGCGGAACCAATCCAACTTGAAGGAACTGGAGCAGTTTTGCCTTGAAGAATGGGCAAAAAACCCAGTGGCTAGATGTGCCAAGCTTATAGAGATATACCCCAAGAGACATGCAGCTGTAATGCTGCAAAAGGTGGCTCTACAAAGTATTGACTTTGGTGGGGGGGTGAATAGTCATGCACGCTCAACTTTTCTGTTTTTTTTGTCTTATTTCTTGTTTGTTTCACAGTAAAACATATTTTGCATCTTCAAAGTGGTAGGCATGTTGTGTAAATCAATGATACAAAACCCCCAAAAAAATCAATTTTAATTCCAGGCTGTAAGGCATCATAATAGGAAAAATGCCAAGGGGGGTGAATACTTTTGCAAGCCACTGTAAATCTCAATCATTAACAAGCTGTTATATAATGTAAAAGCAATGGGTAAAAAATGTCTGCTCTGCAGATTCTGTTAAATTCCAACCTAAATGTGTTTTGTGTTGATGTGTCCACAGTGAGGTATGTGTCTGTGCAGACAGGAAGCTCCATCACCATCCCATGTCACTATGATCTGAATCACATCAACCATGTGAAATACTGGTGTAAAGGATTAGGTTGGGATGTGTGTTCTTATGTGGTACGCACTGACCATCCTAAGATCAGTGGTAAGGCCTCAATCTCTGATGACATCAACAAGAGAATCTTCACTATGACCATGACTAACCTGAAGTCACGGGACTCTGAGCATTACAGGTGTGTTGTGGAGATCAATGGAGGACCAGATATCAGGATACAATGGTTCTACCTATCTGTCACTTTAGGTAAGATCCCTTCACTGCTTGTATCTAGTAAAGTATAATGAATAGTGCTCAGCAATGTCCTATGGATTGTCCTGTAAACCTGCAATGTCAAACACAAAATAATGACCCAATTATACATTTCATTTTACAACAAATGAAATGAGAAATGTGAACCAGTCTGAAATTCATAGACAGAGCTATACTGTATGTGTAGGTGCAAGAACTGACCGTGTTTTGAAGCTGGACAGTGTTTGTTTAGAATCACATAGTTTAAAAACACTTTTGTCTTCTCTGAATTCTTGTTTTTTACCTCTGTGTTCAGGTACTCCAGGACTCTATGTGGACCAACAGGAAGTGACTGGAGTAGAAGGAGGGAGTGTCACTGTCCGTTGTTACTATAGTAACTCTGGAGATATGAAGTGGTGCAGGATGGGTGGTGATTGTGTGAGTTTGTATTATTGGACTTTACATGGAACATCAGTGACATTAAAGCGGACTAGTGATGCCAACAACAGAAAAGTCTTAACAGTGACTATGAGTGGACTGAAGATGGAGAACACTGACTGGTATTGGTGTGAAGTGGGAGAACTAGTGATGTCTGTTCACATCACTGTCAGTCAACAAACTGCAACACAGAGAACCCCCTCTATCAGTAAGTAAAGTCTATTTGGGTCCCAAAAAGTTACTTCACATGTAAATTCTGTAACGCCAAGGTAGTGGGTTCGATCCCCTGGTGTTAGGCCTACTGCTGATAGGTAGCTCTCTCTCTGCTCTCTCCTCCCCTCTGTCTGTCCTTGATTGCAGGAGTGAAGTCTGGGTGTGCGGGAGTCAGGGTTCCAGCTGCAGCTCATTCACCATATCACCTCAGCCTTTAAGACCCGGTCAAACTTACCACTCATCGTCAGATCATAGTCAAGACGACCATATATTTGGAACCTGACTCCTGCCTCCGTTCACTCCTGCCACCACCATCCTGCTCTCCATTACCGGACCTCTCTTTTGGACTCACCACGGACACTAGGACATTACGGTACCACACCTGCCCTGATCTGGATCTGTTACCCTCCCTGTACCTGGACTTGCTCTTCCCATATATTTGGAAACCTGGACTTTGAACATTGTAAATAAACCTGTTAAAACTTCTCTGGCTGGGTGTACTTGTCTGCATTTGGGTTCCTATCCAGTTAAATCATAACAGTATGATCTGACCAACATGAACCCAGCAGACAGTAGCTCGGATACCACCCCAGAGTGCACTCAAATTTGGACTGCCATAGCCAATCAGGGCATTTTACTTGGCCAACATGATACCCTGTTTAAAACGATTGCTGAGGACAGTCAGGTGCTGCTTAATCAGGTTCAATTACTCTCCAATCAAGTATCTGCCCTTACTACCCCCTTCAGCCCAGATCAGAGAGCCTTTTGTTCCTGGTCCAGAGCGCTGTGACGGGAACATGGGAACCTGTGGCGATTTTTTGACTCAATGCTCGTTAGTGTTTGAACAACAGCCCTCACCTACGCCTCAGAAAGAGCCCGTATTGCCTACCTTATCAACTCTACTAGCGGTTCCGCTCGGTGCCTGAGGATCCGCGGTCTGGGAGAGTCAGTCGGACATTTGCAACGCTTACGTTGCCTTCACCACGGAGATGAGGAAGGTTTTGACCACCCCGTACGAGGCAAGGAGGCTGCGAAACGGCTGTTTTCTCTTCGGCAGGGGGCTCGTGAGTGTGGCGGAGATGGCAGTGGAGTTTCGGACTTTAGCAGCAGTGAGTGGTTGGAATGACGAGGCATTACAAGGAGTGTTCATCAATGCTTTGTCTGAGACCTTAAAAAGATGAATTGGTGTCATATGATGAATCGTCTACGCTGGATAATCTTATTTCACTCACTATCAGGTTGGATAATCGGATTCGGGAGCGCCGCCGGGAGAGGAGTGTTAGTTCCAAGCAACCTGTCTGTCATCAACAAACTCCTCCCTGCATCGTCCCTACGGAGAGAGCCGTGTCTTCCCGAGTCGATACGAGGAGCACTGAACCCGGCCATGGAGGTGGGTCGTGCACGGTTGTCCTCAGAGGAGCGTGCACGTCGTATTCAGGCTCGGGTCTGCCTGTATTGTGGAGAAGCTGGTCATTTCGTTCCTTCCTGCCCAGTTCGTCCGGGAAAAGGGCCGGCTCATCATTAATGGGAGAAGTTTTGGTGAGCCGAGCAGCGGATTCTTCCTCTTTTCTCCCCGCATTCTGCTCCAGGCATCCCTCCAGTGGCAGTCCCAGAATTTCTCTGTTAGTGCGCTGATTGACTCTGGTGCCACGAAAGCTTTTTTGGATAGAGAGTGGGCTCAACAAATGGATTTGGAGACTGTTCCTATGGACTGTCCGCTGCAGGCTAAGGGTCTAAATGGACAATTGTTGACCCGCATTACCCATCAGACTGTTCCTGTTTGTCTTAGAGTGTCGGGAAATCATCAGGAGAACATTCAATTCCATATTATCGACTGCCCACAGACTCCCCTGGTCCTTGGTATCCCCCTGGCTCATAAAACACAATCCACACATTGATTGGGTGACAGGTAGCATTGTTTCATGGAGCACATTTTGTCATGTGAATTGTTTGTGTTCTGCTCAGACTCCTGCCAGTACTGTGCCTCAACCTCCACTGGAGTCCATGGATCTTTCTGCTGTTCCTGACGTGTATCATGACCTGGCATCCGTTTTCTGCAAACACAGAGCTACTTCTCTTCCTCCTCACCGGCCTTCGACTGCGCCATTGACCTCCAGCCAGGAGCCCCGCTCCCAGCAGTCGCCTGTACAATCTCTCCCGCCGGAGACGGAGGCTATGGAGAACTACATTCGGGACTCCTTGGCGGCAGGTATTATGCGTCCTTCCTCGTCACCTGTAGGAGCGGGATTCTTTTTTGTTGCTAAGAAGGATAAGACCCTCAGACCCTGTATTGATTACCGTGGACTTAACAACATCACCATTAAGAACAAGTATTCTCTGCCTTTGATTAATTCTGCTTTTCCCCTCCTTCATGGTGCTACCATCTTTACGAACTGGATCTCACGAAAATGCGTATCACCTGGTGCGCATTCGTAAGGGTGATGAATGGAAGACTGCCTTCAACACACCCTTGGGACATTTTGAGTATCGGGTTATGCCTTTGGGTTGTCCAATGCCCCTGCTGTTTTTCAGGCACTAGTCAATGATGTCCTTCGGGACATGTTGAATCGGTTTGTTTTTTGTCTATCTGGATGATATCTTGATTTTCTCAGAGTCCTCCCAGGAACATGAACTGCATGTGCGCCAGGTGTTACAAAGGTTGTTGGAGAACAAACTGTTTGTGAAGATGGAGAAATGTGAATTTCATGTGTCTGAGACCTCTTTTGGGTTACATCATAGCTCAGGGGAGCTGCGGATGGACCCAGCTAAGATCTCTGCTGTCACGGACTGGCCAGCTCCTCTACCCGCAAAACAACTTCAACGATTCCTGGGGTTTCGAACTTCTATAGGAGGTTCATCAAGGACTACAGCCGCATTGCGTCGCCACTCACCGCTCACCTCCATCTCACGACCGTTCGCTGGAATGAAGGGGCCAATCAGCGTTCGAAGAACTGAAACATCGCTTCGCCTCGCTCCCATTCTGATGCAGCCGGACCCGACCGCCAGTTTGTCGTGGAGGTGGATGCATCCGACACTGGGGTAGGTGCAGTGTTGTCACAACGTTCTCCTGAAGATAACAAACTGCATCCTGTGCTTTTCTCTCAAGGAAACTTTCTCAGGCAGAGAGGAATTATGATGTTGGAAATCGTGAACTGCTCGCCGTTAAGCTGGCTCTCGAGGAGTGGCGACATTGGTTGGAGGGGGCGGAACAACCCTTCATCGTTTGGACGGATCATAAGAATCTGGCTTACCTCCAGTCAGCGAAGCAGCTCAACCCCCCGTCAAGCCAGGTGGGCACTATTTTTGGGAGATTCAATTTTTCTCTGTCTTACCGCCCTGGGTCACGCAACGCCAAGCCTGACGCCCTGTCTCGTGTTCATTCGGCTGTTGATACTGGTAGTAACCCTGAACCCATTTTGCCTCCCTACCTGCAGTATTGCAGTCATCACATGTGACATCGAGGGGGATTGTTAGACAGGCTCAACATCATCAAGCTGACCCCGGGAGGGGTCCTCCTAACCGGATGTTTGTCCCTGAGTCTGCTCGCTCCCAGGTACTTCAGTGGGCTCACTGTCTCCCTTACCTGTCACCCTGGAGTTTCGCGGACCCTTGACTTTGTGCGACGGAAGTTCTGGTGGGCCACGGTGGAGGCGGACACTCGAGCCCTTCATTGCTGCTTGTACGGTATGTGCACGAAGTAAAACTCCACCCAGGCCAGCGCTGGTCATCTACGACCTCTACCTATACCCAGCCGGCCCTGGTCGCATATCGCTATGGATTTTGTCACTGGACTTCCCCCTCATCTGGTAAGACTGTCATTCTTACGGTGATTGATCGTTTTTCTAAGTTCGCTCATTTTTTTGGCCCTACCTAAACTGCCCACTGCCAGAGAGACGGCTGATATTTTGGTTGAACATGTGTTCCGCTCTCATGGTCTACCCACGGATATTGTCTCTGACAGGGGTCCCCAGTTTGTCTCCCAGGTGTGGAAAGCTTTCTGTAAAGCTTTGGGCATTACATCCAGCCTGTCCTCTGGATATCACCCCAGACCAACTGGGCAAGCCGAGAGAGCGAACCAGGAGATGGAGACCGCTCTTCGCTGTGTCACTGGGTCTAACCCTGGGTCATGGAGCTCCATGCTCCCCTGGGTGGAATATGCTCATAACACCTTGACTAACGCTTCCTCTGGTTTGTCTCCTTTTCTGTGTGCTCTGGGTTATCAACCCCCCTGTTCCCTTCCCAAGAGAGGGAACTTGCGGTACCTCGGTGCAGTCCCACATGCGCCGCTGCTTCAAGGTCTGGAGGAAGGCCAGGGTAGCTCTGTCCCGAGCTTCGGCGTACATGCAGAGGCAAGCCAACCGTCACCGGTCCCAGGCTCCCGGTTACTCTCCTGGTCAAGAGGTATGGCTGAAGTCACGGGACCTTCCATTGAAGGTGGAGTCTAAGAAGATGGCGCCCTGGTTTTATAGGACCGTTCAAGATACTGTCTATTGTTAACCCCTGCGCGGTTGGCTTACAGCTTCCTGCCTCCCTACGGGTTCATTCCCACCTTTCATGTTCCCAGATTAAGCCTGTGTCGGTTAGCCCTTTGTGCCCACCCTCTCGTCCCCCTCCTCCGCCCAAGATCGTGGGTGGGGGTCCGGTCCCACTGTCCGGCGACTTCTGGATGTTCGCGCCGAGGTCGTGGGTTCCAGTACCTGGTGGATTGGGAGGGTTATGGTCCCGAGGAACGTTCCTGGGTGCCCAGGAGCTTCATTGTGGATCCTGATCTGGTCCGAGAGTTTAGCAGGTTACATCCCGATAAACCCCTGCGGCCGCCAGGTGGCGTCCGTAGAGGGGGGGTACTGTTAGGCCTACTGCTGATAGGTAGCTCTCTCTGCTCTCTCCCTCCCCTCTGTCTGTCCTTGATTGCAGGAGTGAAGTCTGGTGTGCGGGAGTCAGGGTTCCAGCTGCAGCTCATTCACCATATCACCTCAGCCTTTAAGACCCGGTCAAACTTACCACTCATCGTCAGATCATAGTCAAGACGACCATATATTTGGAACCTGACTCCTGCCTCCGCTTCACTCCTGCCACCACCATCCTGCTCTCCATTACCGGACCTCTCTTTTGACTCACCACGGACACTAGGACATTACGGTACCACACCTGCCCTGATCTGGATCTGTTACCCTCCCTGTACCTGGACTTGCTCTTCCCATATATTTGGAAACCTGGACTTTGAACATTGTAAATAAACCTGTTAAAACTTCTCTGGCTGGGTGTACTTGTCTGCATTTGGGTTCCTATCCAGTTAAATCATAACACCTGGACCACCCATACACAAAAAAAAATTGATGCACGCATGACTGTAAGTCGCTTTGGATAAAAGCGTCTGCTAAATGGCATATTATTATATTATTATTATTATTATTATCACTCATTCAGCTGTATTATCCCACATATTATGGCAATTGGCTGATAATATGAACACAAAGAAACATTACACTTTATCATACGCTACAACAGTTAAAGCTAACCAAATACCCTCCCTAAATGCATATAGCTACTCGTCTTGGTAGAACATCTCTGTGGTTGCCTTGTGAGCCGTAGCAGCAATGTTGGTGTTATTCTCACTCATATTGAAGGACAAGTTGCACACTTTAAAAACAACGTTATTTGTATAGTAATAATGTCACGATCGTAGTAGGAGTGAGTAGACCAAGGCGCAGCGTGGAAACAAACATGACTTTAATAGATAAAGTTATACAAAACAAAACCACGACTCGTGAAGTCCACGGTGACAAATACCGAACACGGAACAAAAACCCACAACACCCAAGGGAAAACATACAGTTTAAATATGGCTCCCAATCAGAGACAACCCACAACAGGCTGACACTCGTTGCCTCTGATTGGGAGCCACTCTGGCCAACATAGAAAACACAACCTAGAACACCCAACATAGAAAATGACAACCTAGAACTCAAACACAGCACATACACACACGGAATCTACACACCCTGACTCAACAATTAAAGTCCCCAGAGCCAGAGTGTGACAAATAATCTCAATAATAATAATAAACTTCCACACATGTGAATAGCTAAATAATTGTTCCATTTATCACAACAGTGTAAACAACAAGTTATTACTTTTTTCACAAATGATCAATTTATAATGATCTATTTTAATTGTGTTTTTGATTCAAGTTCTTCTATGTAATCCATCAGGTCCATAGATGTGAAAGTCCTACTGATTCCTTGGGGCATGTTGGTGGTGGTGACAGCTGGTATCCTAGTCACATGGAAGATGTGGAAAAAGCATAGTAAGTAGTCATTTTATGTGAATATAAAAACGAGAATAAGTTTAGAAAATACAAAACGTATTGTCATTGTGAACAACATTATATTGCTTGCTTGTGATTTATCTTGAATGACAGAAAGTATTTAGAGGAATTGTCTATAAGAAATCCATTCAGAGGTATTATTGTACTATAACAAACTCAGAAGTAATTGACATCTCCCTCTCTTTATTCCAGAGGACAATAAGGCCAAGGACCAGACACCTAACAACTCAGTGGTAGGATACACTTAATTTATTATATTATATTATTTTCAACCATCTGCTTTTCTGTTCATGATTTGGGATCATCTACCATTTGACTCTAGTGTTACCTCTTCAGTTGGTTATCAATGAGTTGACATAAAAGGTCCCATATTCTGAACCCAAGGTCTTATAACACTCAAGACGTTGACAAATGATGTTTAAAAGACAGAGAACAGGAAGTTGTCAGTTCACTAAATATATCTGTGATTGCATCCTATCATGGAAACAAACTGTGGTTTAGTTGGTAAATAGACAAGTCCTGTATCTCTTTGCTATTTATTTCTTTGCAGTCTGCTGACCCTGAGCAGGACATTACATACAGCAGAGTGAGCCACACCAGAGAAACAGCACAGCAGGTACAAACTGAATAAACCTGGTTTAGGTCTGTGGAGATCTTGGACTAGTACCAATCACTCCATCTCAGCAGTGTGAGCTTGGGTTTTTTTTTTTTTCCCTCTCTCTCTCTCTCTCTCTCTCTCTCTCTCTCTCTCTCTCTCTCTCTCTCTCTCTCTCTCTCTTCTCTCTCTCTCTCTCTCTCTCTCTCTCTATACATGTAGCCATATGTTTACCTTCTGTCCTGTCCATTTCTCAGAGCCCAAACCCAGACAGCCACCATGACGTGATGTACAGCACTGTGATGCCTGATCAGTTCAAGACAGAACAGAAGGTCAACATATGGCTACATGCATCTTGGGTCTTAGACAACATTATGGCTGTTACTCATATAACGTCATAGCCTTGGCAAATTTGCATCTGTTTTAGAAAACAATTGTATTTACAGTATAATTTTCTGTCTTGGAACAAGCAATATATAAATATACACTATAACAATACAACAATACATTTTTGTTATCTGGGTCTCTCTCTACCAGCAGGCCCCATTTCCTGAAGATGATGATGATGCCACATACAGCACTGTCATCCCCCAGCACAAGGCCCAACTAAAAGTACAGGCCAAGGTAAAGCTGCTCTGTTGATTAGCCACAGCTAGTATTATGTTATCAGAAACAACAGTAGGTGATTGTTTCCTCAGTGTTAATATAGTCATGGTTATGTCACCATTATACCTATGGTATAATATATCACCTCTTATGTCACATATCACAATTACATGTGATATGTGACATAAAGGGTGCGACCCAGCGTGCTATCGACCCATAGCTTATTGGACTTTCTGCCGGAATCACTGGACCCTAGCGCCGGATCATCACAACCAGCTAGCTAGCTGCAACTAAATGGCTACCCTGTTATTAGTCACGTTAGCTGTCTTCACCATTGTCCGTGGCCTACACTATCCACCAGCCAGCTCTAGCTAGCCTGGACAATTCGTCGGCCAGTCTGCACAGCGTGCCTATCGATAGCTTGCTATCGACCCACAGCTATTGGACTTTCTGCCGGAATCACTGGACCCAGCGCCGATCATCACAACCAGCCAGCTAGCTGCAACCTGTTGTTGGCTGATTACCATTACCATTGCCCTATAGCAAGCACCTGTTAGCCTTGAGCTAGCCTGCTAGCTCCCTGCTAGCTGTCTTGAAGCACCACCTTGAACTGCTCTCGGACTCACATATTGCTGTTCACTGGACCTTATGATCACTCAGCTGCACAGCTGATGCCTGCTGGACTGTTCCTTTACACGGTACTCTGTCCTGTTTATTCTGTTTAGTCTTAGCCCAAACGTTATCGCTATTTCCAGTTGTGTCTTAGCTCTCTCTAATAACACGTGACTGCTTTATGCCTCTCTCCCATGTCAATTATGCCTTGCCTATTGCTGTTTGGGTTAGTTCTTATTATACAATTTCAATGTAGAACCCCTAGTCCCTCTCAAACTGTCTCATATAGTTCCTTTGTTCCTCCCCCATACACGCCGAGACCGGCTCAATCGATGCCTCCAATGACGCTATCTCTTTCATTGTTACCCAACGTTTAGGATTACCTGAACTGTACTCATATCCTTCCATATCCTTTTCTGTACATAATGCCCTGAATCTTTTCTACAACGCCCCGGAGAACTGCCCCCTTTATTCTATGTACCCAACGCACTAGAAGACCAGTTCTTAAAGCCTTTAGTCGTATCCTTATTCTAGTCCTCCTCTGTTCCTCTGGTGATGTAGAGTTAACCCAGGCCCTGCAGCCCCCAGTATCACTCCTACTCCCCCAGGAGCTATCATTTGTTGACTTCTGTAACCGTAAAAGTCTTGGTTTTCTGCACATAAATATCAGAAGCCTCCTTCCTAAGTTTGAGTTATTCACTGCGTTAGCACACTCCACCAACCCTGATGTTCTAGCAGTGTCTGAATCCTGGCTTAGGAAGGCTACCAAAAATTCTGAAATTTCCATCCCCAACTATAACATTTTCCGTCTAGATAGAACTGCCAAAGGGGGTGGAGTTGCAATCTACTGTAGAGATAGCCTGCAGAGCTCCATCATACTATCCAGGTCTGAGCCCAAACAGTTTGAGCTTTTACTTCTAAAATCCACCTTTCCAGAAATAAATCTCTCACTGTTGCCGCTTGCAACAGACCCCCCTCAGCCCCAGCTGTGCCCTGGACACCATATGTGAATTGATTGCCCCCATCTATCCTCAGAGTTCGTACTGCTTGGTGACCTAAATTGGGATATGCTTAATACCCCGGCCATCCTACAATCCAAGCTAGATGCCCTCAACCTCACGCAAATTATCAACGAACCTACCAGGTACAACCCTAAATCCGTAAACATGGGTACCCTCATAGATATCATCCTGACTAACTTACCCTCCTAAATACACCTCCGCTGTCTTCAACCAGGATCTCAGCGATCACTGCCTTATTGCTTGCGTCCGTAACGGGTCCGCGGTCAAACGACCACCCCCTCATCACTGTCAAACGCTCCCAAAAACACTTCAGCGAGCAGGCCTTCCTAATTGACCTGGCCCAGGTATCCTGGATGGATATAGATCTCATTCCGTCAGTAGAGGATGCCTGGTTGTTCTTTAAAAGTTATTTCCTCTCAATCTTAAATAGACATGCCCCATTCAAAAATACAGAACTAAGAACAGATATAGCCCCCTGGTTCTCCTCAGACTTGACGCCCTTTGACCAGCACAAAAACATCCTGTGGCGTGCTGCATTAGCATCAAATAGCCCCCGTGATATGCAACTTTTCAGGGAAGTTGGAACCAATATACACAAGCAGTTAGGAAAGCAAAGGCTAACTTTTTCAAACAGAAATTTGCATCCTGTAGCACTAACTCCAAAAAGTTTTGGGACACTGTAAAGTCCATGGAAAATAAGAGCACTTCCTCCCAGCTGCCCACTGCACTGAGGCTAGGAAACACTATCACCACCGATCCAATCTACAATAATCGAGAATTTCAACAAGCATTTTGCTACGGCTGGCCATGCTTTCCACCTGGCTACCACTACCCCGGCCACCAGCTCTGCACCCTCCGCTGCAACTTGCCCATGCCCCCCGCTTCTCCTTCACACAAATCCAGACAGCTGATGTTCTAAAAGAGCTGCAAAATCTGGACCCCTACAAATCATCTGGACTAGACAATCTGGACCCTTTCTTCTAAAACTAGCCGCCGAAATTGTCGCAACCCCTATTACCAGCCTGTTCAACCTCTCTTTCGTAACGCGTCTGAGATCCCCAGAGATTGAAAAGCTGCCGCGGTCATCCCCCTCTTCAAAGGGGGTGACACTCTAGATCCAAACTGTTACAGACCCATATCCATCCTGCCCTGCCTTTCAAAAGTTTTTGAAAGCCAAGTCAACAAACAGATCACCAACCATTTCAAATCCCACCGTACCTTCTCCGCTATGCAATCCCGGTTTCCGAGCTGGTCATGGGTGCACTTCAGCCACGCTCAAGGTCCTAAATGATATTATAACCGCGATCGATAATAGACAGTACTGTGCAGCCGTTTTCATTGACCTGGCCAAGGCTTTCACTCTGTCAACCACCGCATTCTTATTGGCAGACTAAATAGCCTTGGTTTCTCAAATGACTGCCTCGCCTGGTTCACCAACTACTTCTCAGATAGAGTTCAATGTGTCAAATCGAGGGCCTGTTGTCTGGACCTATGGCAGTCTCTATGGGGTGCCACAGGGTTCAATTCTTGGGCCAACTCTTTTCTCTGTGTATATCAATGACGTCGCTCTTGCTGCTGGTGACTCTCAGATCCACCTCTACGCAGACGACACCATTTTGTATACATCTGGCCCTTCATTGGACACTGTGTTAACAAACCTCCAAACGAGCTTCAATTCCATACAACACTCCTTCAGTAGCCTCCAACTGCTCTTAAACACTAGTAAAACTAAATGCATGCTCTTCAACCGAACGCTGCTTGCACCCGCCCACCGACTAGAATCACTACTCTAGACGGGTCTGACCTAGAGTACGTGGACAACTACAAATATCTAGGTGTCTGGTTAGACTGTAAACTCTCCTTCCAGACTCACATTAAGAATCTCCAATCCAAAGTTAAATCTAGAATCGGTTTCCTATTTCACAACAAAGCCTCCTTCACTCATGCTGCCAAACATGCCCTCGTAAAACTGACTATCCTACCGATCCTTGACTTCGCGATGTCATTTACAAAATAGCCTCCAACACTCTACTCAGCAAATTGGATGTTGTCTATCACAGTGCCATCCGTTTTGTCTCCAAAGCCCCCATATAATACCCACCACTGTGACCTGTACGCTCTTGTTGGCTGGTCCTCACTACATATTCGTCGCCAAACCCACTGGCTCCAGGCCATCTATAAATCACTGCTAGGCAAATCCCCGCCTTATCTTAGCTCATTGGTCACCATAGCAACACCCACCGTGAATCTGCGCTCCAGCGGGTATATCTCACTGGTCATCCCCAAAGCCAACACCTCCTTTGGCCATTCCTTCCAGTTCTCTGCTGCCAATGACTGGAACAAATTGCAAAATCTCTGAAGCTGAGACACTTATCTCCCCTCACTAACTTTAAGCATCAGTTGTCAGAGCACCTTACCGACCACTGCACCTGTACACAGCCCATCTGAAATTAGCCCGCCCAACTACCTCATCCCTATATTGTTATTTATTTTGCTCATCCGTACCCCCAGTATCTCTATTTGCACATCATCTCTTGCACATCATTCCAGTGTTAATACTAAATTGTAATTATTTTGCACTATAGCCTATTTTATTGCCTTACCTCCATAACTTGCTAAATTTGCACACTGTATATTAATTGTATTTCTGTTGTATTTTTTTTTTTGTTTGTTTTACCCCATATGTAACTCTGTGTTGTTGTTTTTATCGCACTGCTTTGCTTTATCTTGGCCAGGTCGCAGTTGTAAATGAGAACTTGTTCTCAACTGGTTTACCTGGTTAAATAAAGGTGAAATAAAAATAAATAAAACAACTGTCTACACTTTTAATTTCACTGAGAAGTCTGTTTCAAACTCTTTAACCACACACATCTTTCTTAGTCTTTTTAGTTTTGCTGCATGAAAAACTGTATAATCTCGTTGTGACCAGCTAACCACATTGTTTTCAGTGTGTATCCATAACATTACAGTGTGGAGTGTGCCTGGGTTTAGGGTGAAGTTGCCCCTAGATGCTGATCTTGGGTCAGATTTAAAAAATGTTCCCACTTAAGGTTAAGGTTAGGATTGGGGGAGGGGAAGCTGATCCTAGATCTGTATCTATTGGTCCTCTGTAGCTCAATTGGTAGAGCATGGCGCTAGTAAAGCCAAGGTGCTAAATAACTAAAATGTAATGTAAAATGTAAGGTAGTGGGTTCGATCCCCAGGACCACCCATACGTAAAAATGTATGCACATATGACTGTAAGTCGCTTTGGATAAAGCGTCTGCTAAATGGCATATTATTATTATTGGAAATGTCACCACAGTGAATGTGACTGAATGTTACACGTTCTCTCCAGCAGAGGGCAGCAGCAGCACAGCAGTGACTGACTGAGTGACCTTGGTGGAGTCCTTATCCTGGAAGGACAGCCCACTCCCCTCTCCTGGGTCTCAACATCTATCTGCCTCCAATATGCTTTTGTCATACCTCTTAACCCACCAGAAACACCCCTCTATCCTTTTGTGTCCACAAACTACTGAAGACAGTCTGCTGTGTTAGTTTTCTTGTCACCCTTACACTATCTGTTATAGTAGTTATGTGTCAGCCACCATTTACCCTTGTCACTTGTTTTTTACATCATCATCTTATTTCTCTCACCTAATTAATTGTTCTATGCCTGTAACTAATCATGATCAAAAGTATAGATAGTATAGTATAGTAGCTACTATGTATAATAACTACTGTACTGTGATAATAAAATGTCATATACTGTCTATATTGCACAATGGACATCTGTCACACCTGATGTGTATTTTTTAATGGATTATCAGATAAAATTGAGTTAATCATGAACATATAGTTAACATTCTTTGTGGCTAACTGAATTGGGCCGTTTGTTTTGTCTCTCTCTTCAAACACAGTGAAGGGAGCAGCACCAGGTTGAATAGAGTTTGGGCTAGACCTTTGTCTCCTTGGTATCTTCTTGATTGATTACAGCATGAGGGTGAGGTTTGTGTAATTTAGGGCCTTGTCATGTTTAAACAAAACATGAGTGTGGACTGGACGGGTTCGATCAATGGTTGACCGCATTCTGCCATGCTCAATGCCTGAAGTAGGCGCAGCATGCCCTGGGACGTCTTCCTGCAGGCTTGGGTAAAGTCTCTGACATTTTCGCCATTCCCTTGGAATACCAGGACATCCGGGAGGTTTTCAGCAAGGCCGTGCCACCTCACTTCCTCCGCTTCGGCCCTATGACTGCGCCATTGACCTTCTCCCCGGGCACTGCAGCCAGGGGTGGCTCCTATTCCCTGTCGGGTCCGGAGACCAAGGCGATGGAAACGTACATTGAGGACTCCCTGGCTGCAGGTTGTATCCGTCATTCTGCCTCCCCCGCCGGCACAGGGTTTTTCTTTGTGGAGAAGAAGGACAAAACCTTGCGCCTGCGTATCGACTACCGGGCCTGAATGACATCACGGTTAAAAACCGTTACCCACTTCACCTCATCGCCTCGGCTTCTTGAGTCTCTCCAGGGGGCTACCATCTTCTCCAAGTTGGACCTCCTGAACGCCAACCATCTGGTAAGGATACGGGAAGGGGACGCAGTGGAAGACATCCTTTAACACGGCTAGCAGGCACTACGAATACCTTGTTAAGCCATTCAGACTGACCAACGCTCCTGCAGTGTTCCAGGCCTTGGTTCATAATGTTCTCCCGTGACATTCTCGTTTTTGCCGCTTGGCTCAAGAACATGTCCTCCATGTTTTTCAGCACTCACCTCTCCCAAGGTCCCGATCACGTGGTCTCCAGCTGCAGACCGGGCATTCTTGGACCTCAAGCACCCCGATTCACAACCGCCCCCTTCCTAATCCATCCGGATCAGTCCCGGCAGTTCGTGTTGGAGGTCGAGCCTTGGACATCAGATTGGGGTCTGTCCTGTCCCAGCATTCGGCCCAAGACCAAATGTTGCATCCCTGCACTTTCTTCTCCCATCGTCTCAACACCACTGAAAGGAATTACTGACGCGGGTAACCGAACTCTTCACGCGTTAAGATGGCGTTAGAGGAGTGGAGGCACTGGTTATAGAGGAAGGAACACCCTTTCATAGTGTGGATGGATCACAAGAACCTGGAATATCTCCACACATTCAAGCGCCTCAACTCCAGGCAATGTCGACAGGCCCTGCTATTCCTCGGTTCAACTTCAGCCATCTCCTTCAGCCCGGGATCCAAGAATGTGAAGCCGGATGAGCTTTCACGCCTCTATAGCCCCTCTGATACCAATGGATCCTGAGACCGCCTACCTAACTCTTTGTCTCGCTGCTGCATTTGTCTGAGGGTATAGAGAACCAGGTCCGTGAGGCGCAGTGTTCCCAGCCGGACCCCGGGAGGGGGCCGGTTACCCAGATGTTTGTCCAGGACTCTGCCTGTTCTCCATTTCTGGATTGGGCTCATTCCTCCCGACTGGCCAGCCATCCTGGCTCCCGGTCGGACCCTGACCTTTGTACGACTACTTTTTTTGGTGGCCCACCTTGGTTCATGACGTCTCCATGTTCATCACCGCCTGCACTGTGTTTACTCAGAATAAAATTCTAAGGCAAGCTCCGGCTGGCCTCCTTCAACCTCTTCCCGTTCCTCACCGCACCTGGTCCCATATATCCCTGGACTTGTCAAGGGTCTCCCTCATCAGATGGCAAAACCACTATCCTCACGTTGGTGGATAGGTTTTCCAAAGCCGCCCACTTCATTCCCCTTCCCAAGTCACCCTCAGCCAAGGAAATGGCTCAGCTCTGGTGCAGCACGTCTTCCGGATCCATGGACTTCCGGTGGTCTCCGATCGCGGTCCTCTGTTTTCGTTCTGGTTCTGGAAGGCGTTCTGCACCCTCATTGGGGCATCGGCCAGCCTGTCCTCCTGTTTTCACCCCCCAATCTAACGGCCAGTGGAGGGAGCCAATTAGGATCTGGAGACGACTCTTCTGCCTCGTCACTGCCAACCCCACCTCCTGGAGCCAGCAACTTCGTGTGGGTGGGAAATACAGTGGGGGGAAAAGGTATTTAGTCAGCCACCAATTGTGCAAGTTCTCCCACTTAAAAAAGATGAGAGGCCTGTAATTTTCATCATAGGTACACGTCAACTATGACACACAAAATAAGAGAAAAAATCATTGTAGGATTTTATGAATTTATTTACAAATTATGGTGGAAAATAAGTATTTGGTCAATAACAAAAGTTTCTCAATACTTTGTTATATACCCTTTGTTGGCAATGACACAGGTCAAACGTTTTCTGTAAGTCTTCACAAGGTTTTCACACACTGTTGCTGGTATTTTGGCCCATTCCTCCATGCCAGATCTCCTCTAGAGCAGTGATGTTTTGGGGCTGTCGCTGGGCAACACGGACTTTCAACCTCTGACTTTCAACTGATTTTTTGGGGTTGAGATTTGGAGACTGGGCTAGCCATTCCAGGACCTTGAAATGCTTCTTACGAAGCCACTCCTTCGTTGCCCGGTGTGTTTGGGATCATTGTCATGCTGAAAGACCCAGCCACGTTTCATCTTCAATGCCCTTGCTGATGGAAGGGAGGTTTCACTCAAATCTCGCCGATACATGGCCCCATTCATTCTTTCCTTTACACGGATCAGTGGTCCTGGTCCCTTTGCAGAAAAACAGCCCCAAAGCATGATGTTTCCACCCCCATGCTTCACATTAGGTATGGTGTTCTTTGGATGCAACTCAGCATTCTTGGTCCTCCAAACACGACGAGTTGAGTTTTTACCAAAAAGTTATATTTTGGTTTCATCTGACCATATGACATTCTCCCAATCCTCCTCTGGATCATCCAAATGCAGCTCTAGCAAACTTCATACGGAGCCTGGACATATACTGGCTTAAGCAGGACACGCTCTTGCACTGCAGGATTTGAGTCCCTGGCGGCGTAGTGTGTTACTGATGGTAGGCTTTGTTACTTTGGTCCCAGCTCTCTGCAGGTCTTCACTAGGTCCCCCGTGTGGTTCTGGGATTTTTTGCTCACTGTTCTTGTGATCATTTTGACCCACTGGGGTGAGATCTTGCTGGAGCCCCAGATCGAGGGAGATATCAGTGGTCTTGTATGTCTTCCATTTCCTAATAATTGCTCCCACAGTTGATTTCTTCAAACCAAGCTGCTTACCTATTGCAGATTCAGTCTTCACAGCCTGGTGCAGATCTGCAATTTTGTTTCTGGTGTCCTTTGACAGCTCTTTGGTCTTGGCCATAGTGGAGTTTGGAGTGTGACTGTTTGAGGTTGTGGGACAGGTGTCTTTATACTGATAACAAGTTCAAACAGGTGCTATTAATACAGGTAACTAGTGGAGGACAGAGGAGCCTCTTAAAAGAAGAAGTTACAGGTCTGTGAGAGCCAGAAATCTTGCTTGTTTGTAGGTGACCAAATACATATTTTCACCAATAATTTGCAAATAAATTCATTACAAATCCTACAATGTGATTTTCTGGAGAAAAAAAATCTCAATTTGTCTGTCATTAGTTGACGTGGTACCTATGATGAAAATTACAGGCCTCTCATCTTTTTTAAGTGGGAGAACTTGCACAATTGGTGGCTGACTAAATAATTTTTTTCCCCATTGTATGCC